>NW_026646468.1:0-259545 GCF_949987535.1 Balaenoptera acutorostrata
GTAAGGGTGAGGGTGAGGGTTAGGGTACGGCTTAGGGTACGGGTTCGGGGAGGCGTTCGGGTAGGGCGTAGGGTATGGGTTAGGGTTAGGGTTAGCGCTAGTGTTAGGGTTAGGGCTCGGTTTAGGGTACGGGTTAGGATTAGGGTACGCGTTAGGGTTAGAGTAGGGGTTAGGGTTAGGGTACGCGTTAGGGTGAGGGTAGTTATTAAACCTATCCCACTCTCTAGATACCCCTTAGCACATAAAGGAATATTATTTGGGGGTCCAGCCATGGAGAAGAGTTTAGACACTAGGAGAAGATAAGGAACACACCCATTATCAAGAAATGACATTAGGATTCTCTTTTTAACCTGTTCCTTAAAACACTAGTGCTTAGGAAATCTATTGGAGGCAGAAGCAGTCAAGGGTAGCTTAGGGTTAGGGTTAGGGTGAGGGTGAGGGTTAGGGTACGGCTTAGGGTACGGGTTCGGGGAGGGGTTCGGGTAGGGCGTAGGGTATGGGTTAGGGTTAGGGTTAGCGCTAGTGTTAGGGTTAGGGCTCGGTTTAGGGTACGGGTTAGGATTAGGGTACGCGATAGGGTTAGGGTAGGGGTTAGGGTTAGGGTACGCGTTAGGGTGAGGGTAGTTATTAAACCTATCCCACTCTCTATATACCCCTTAGCACGTAAAGGAATATTATTTGGGGGTCCAGCCATGGAGAAGAGTTTAGACACTAGGAGAAGATAAGGAACACACCCATTATCAAGAAATCACATTAGGATTCTCTTTTTAACCTGTTCCTTAAAACACTAGTGCTTAGGAAATCTATTGGAGGCAGAAGCAGTCAAGGGTAGCTTAGGGTTAGGGTTAGGGTGAGGGTGAGGGTTAGGGTACGGCTTAGGGTACTGGTTCGGGGAGGGGTTCGGGTAGGGCGTAGGGTATGGTTTAGGGTTAGGGTTAGGGTTAGTGTTAGGGTTAGGGCTCGGTTTAGGGTACGGGTTAGGATTAGGGTACGCGTTAGTGTTAGGGTAGGGGTTAGGGTTAGGGTACGCGATAGGGTGAGGTTAGTTATTAAACCTATCACACTCTTTAGATACCCCTTAGCACGTAAAGGATTATTATTTGTGGGTCCAGCCATGGAGAAGAGTTTAGACACTAGGAGAAGATAAGGAACACACCCATTATCACGAAATCACATTAGGATTCTCTTTTTAACCTGTTCCTTAAAACACTAGTGCTTAGGAAATCTATTGGAGGCAGAAGCAGTGAAGGGTAGCTTAGGGTTAGGGTTAGGGTTAGGGTGAGGGTTAGGGTACGGCTTAGGGTACGGGTTCGGGGAGGGGTTCGGGTAGGGCGTAGGGTATGGGTTAGGGTTAGGGTTAGGGTTAGTGTTAGGGTTAGGGCTCGGTTTAGGGTACGGGTTAGGATTAGGGTACGCGTTAGTGTTAGGGTAGGGGTTAGGGTTAGGGTATGCGATAGGGTGAGGTTACTTAATAAACCTATCCCACTCTCTAGATACCCCTTAGCACGTAAAGGAATATTATTTGGGGGTCCAGCCATGGAGAAGAGCTTAGACACTAGGAGAAGATAAGGAACACACCCATTATCAAGAAATCACATTAGGATTCTCTTTTTTTTTTTTTTTTTAATTATTTATTTATTTAATTTATTTATGGCTGTGTTGGGTCTCCGTTTCCGTGCGAGGGCTTTCTCCAGTTGTGGCAAGTGGGGACCACTCTTCATCGCGGTGCGCAGGCCTCTCATCATCGCGGCCTCTCCCGTCGCGGAGCACAGGCTCCAGACGCGCAGGCCCAGCAACTGTGGCTCACGGGCCCAGCTGCTCCGCGGCATGTGGGATCCTCCCAGACCAGGGCTCGAACCCGCGTCCCCTGCACCGGCAGGCAGACTCTCAACCACTGCGCCACCAGGGAAGCCCCAGGATTCTCTTTTTAACTTGTTCCTTAAATCACTAGTGCTTAGGAAATCTATTGGAGGCAGAAGCAGTCAATGGTAGCTTAGGGTTAGGGTAAGGGTAAGGGTGAGGGTTAGGGTACGGCTTAGGGTACGGGTTCGGGGAGGCGTTCGGGTAGGGCGTAGGGTATGGGTTAGGGTTAGGGTTAGCGCTAGTGTTAGGGTTAGGGCTCGGTTTAGGGTACGGGTTAGGATTAGGGTACGCGTTAGGGTTACAGTAGGGGTTAGGGTTAGGGTACGCGTTAGGGTGAGGGTAGTTATTAAACCTATCCCACTCTCTAGATACCCCTTAGCACATAAAGGAATATTATTTGGGGGTCCAGCCATGGAGAAGAGTTTAGACACTAGGAGAAGATAAGGAACACACCCATTATCAAGAAATGACATTAGGATTCTCTTTTTAACCTGTTCCTTAAAACACTAGTGCTTAGGAAATCTATTGGAGGCAGAAGCAGTCAAGGGTAGCTTAGGGTTAGGGTTAGGGTGAGGGTGAGGGTTAGGGTACGGCTTAGGGTACGGGTTCGGGGAGGGGTTCTGGTAGGGCGTAGGGTATGGGTTAGGGTTAGGGTTAGCGCTAGTGTTAGGGTTAGGGCTCGGTTTAGGGTACGGGTTAGGATTAGGGTACGCGTTAGTGTTAGGGTAGGGGTTAGGGTTAGGGTACGCGATAGGGTGAGGTTAGTTATTAAACCTATCCCACTCTCTAGATACCCCTTAGCACGTAAAGGAATATTATTTGGGGGTCCAGCCATGGAGAAGAGTTTAGACACTAGGAGAAAATAAGGAACACACCCATTATCAAGAAATCACATTAGGATTCTCTTTTTAACCTGTTCCTTAAAACACTAGTGCTTAGGAAATCTATTGGAGGCAGAAGCAGTCAAGGGTAGCTTAGGGTTAGGGTTAGGGTTAGGTTACGGCTTAGGGTACGGGTTCGGGGAGGGGTTCGGGTAGGGCGTAGGGTATGGGTTAGGGTTAGGGTTAGCGCTAGTGTTAGGGTTAGGGCTCGGTTTAGGGTACGGGTTAGGATTAGGGTACGCGTTAGGGTTAGGGTAGGGGTTAGGGTTAGGGTACGCTTTAGGGTGAGAGTAGTTATTAAACCTATCCCACTCTCTAGATACCCCTTAGCACGTAAAGGAATATTATTTGGGGGTCCAGCCATGGAGAAGAGCTTAGACACTAGGAGAAGATAAGGAACACACCCATTATCAAGAAATCACATTAGGATTTTCTTTTTTTTTTTTTTTAATTATTTATTTATTTAATTTATTTATGGCTGTGTTGGGTCTTCGTTTCCGTGCGAGGGCTTTCTCCAGTTGTGGCAAGTGGGGACCACTCTTCATCGCGGTGCGCAGGCCTCTCATCATCGCGGCCTCTCCCGTCGCGGAGCACAGGCTCCAGACGCGCAGGCCCAGCAACTGTGGCTCACGGGCCCAGCTGCTCCGCGGCATGTGGGATCCTCCCAGACCAGGGCTCGAACCCGCGTCCCCTGCACCGGCAGGCAGACTCTCAACCACTGCGCCACCAGGGAAGCCCCAGGATTCTCTTTTTAACTTGTTCCTTAAAACACTAGTGCTTAGGAAATCTATTGGAGGCAGAAGCAGTCAAGGGTAGCTTAGGGTTAGGGTAAGGGTGAGGGTGAGGGTTAGGGTACGGCTTAGGGTACGGGTTCGGGGAGGCGTTCGGGTAGGGTGTAGGGTATGGGTTAGGGTTAGGGTTAGCGCTAGTGTTAGGGTTAGGGCTCGGTTTAGGGTACGGGTTAGGATTAGGGTACGCGTTAGTGTTAGGGTAGGGGTTAGGGTTATGGTACGCACTAGGGTGAGGGTAGTTATTAAACCTATCCCACTCTCTAGATACCCCTTAGCACGTAAAGGAATATTATTTGGGGGTCCAGCCATGGAGAAGAGTTTAGACACTAGGAGAAAATAAGGAACACACCCATTATCAAGAAATCACATTAGGATTCTCTTTTTAACCTGTTCCTTAAAACACTAGTGCTTAGGAAATCTATTGGAGGCAGAAACAGTCAAGGGTAGCTTAGGGTTAGGTTTAGGGTTAGGGTGAGGGTTAGGGTATGGCTTAGGGTACGGGTTCGGGGAGGGGTTCGGGTAGGGCGTAGGGTATGGGTTAGGGTTAGGGTTAGGGTTAGTGTTAGGGTTAGGGCTCGGTTTAGGGTACGGGTTAGGATTAGGGTACGCGTTAGGGTTAGGGTAGGGGTTAGGGTTAGGGTACGCGTTAGGGTGAGGGTAGTTATTAAACCTATCCCACTCTCTAGATACCCCTTAGCACGTAAAGGAATATTATTTGGGGGTCCAGCCATGGAGAAGAGTTTAGACACTAGGAGAAGATAAGGAACACACCCATTATCAAGAAATCACATTAGGATTCTCTTTTTAACCTGTTCCTTAAAACACTAGTGCTTAGGAAATCTATTGGAGGCAGAAGCAGTCAAGGGTAGCTTAGGGTTAGTGTTAGGGTGAGGGTGAGGGTTAGGGTACGGCTTAGGGTACGGGTTCGGGGAGGGGTTCGGGTAGGGCGTAGGGTATGGTTTAGGGTTAGGGTTAGGGTTAGTGTTAGGGTTAGGGCTCGGTTTAGGGTACGGGTTAGGATTAGGGTACGCGTTAGTGTTAGGGTAGGGGTTAGGGTTAGGGTACGCGATAGGGTGAGGTTAGTTATTAAACCTATCACACTCTTTAGATACCCCTTAGCACGTAAAGGAATATTATTTGTGGGTCCAGCCATGGAGAAGAGTTTAGACACTAGGAGAAGATAAGGAACACACCCATTATCACGAAATCACATTAGGATTCTCTTTTTAAGCTGTTCCTTAAAACACTATTGCTTAGGAAATCTATTGGAGGCAGAAGCAGTCAAGGGTAGCTTAGGGTTAGGGTTAGGGTTAGGGTGAGGGTTAGGGTACGGGTTCGGGGAGGCGTTCGGGTAGGGCGTAGGGTATGGGTTAGGGTTAGGGTTAGGGTTAGTGTTAGGGTTAGGGCTCGGTTTAGGGTACGGGTTAGGATTAGGGTACGCGTTAGTGTTAGGGTAGGGGTTAGGGTTAGGGTACGCGATAGGGTGAGGTTAGTTATTAAACCTATCCCACTCTCTAGATACGCCTTAGCACGTAAAGGAATATTATTTGGGGGTCCAGCCATGGAGAAGAGTTTACACACTAGGAGAAAATAAGGAACACACCCATTATCAAGAAATCACATTAGGATTCTCTTTTTAACCTGTTCCTTAAAACACTAGTGCTTAGGAAATCTATTGGAGGCAGAAGCAGTCAAGGGTAGCTTAGGGTTAGGGTTAGGGTTAGGGTACGGCTTAGGGTACGGGTTCGGGGAGGCGTTCGGGTAGGGCGTAGGGTATGGGATAGGGTTAGGGTTAGGGTTAGTGTTAGGGTTAGGGCTCGGTTTAGGGTACCGGTTAGGATTAGGGTACGCGTTAGGGTTAGGGTAGGGGTTAGGGTTAGGGTATGCGATAGGGTGAGGTTACTTATTAAACCTATCCCACTCTCTAGATACCCCTTAGCACGTAAATGAATATTATTTGGGGGTCCAGCCATGGAGAAGAGTTTAGACACTAGGAGAAAATAAGGAACACACCCATTATCAAGAAATCACATTAGGATTCTCTTTTTAACCTGTTCCTTAAAACACTAGTGCTTAGGAAATCTATTGGAGGCAGAAGCAGTCAAGGGTAGCTTAGGGTTAGGGTTAGGGTTAGGGTACGGCTTAGGGTACGGGTTCGGGGAGGGGTTCGGGTAGGGCGTAGGGTATGGGTTATGGTTAGGGTTAGGGTTAGTGTTAGGGTTCGGGCTCTGTTTAGGTTACGGGTTAGGATTAGGGTACGCGTTAGTGTTAGGGTAGGGGTTAGGGTTATGGTACGCACTAGGGTGAGAGTAGTTATTAAACCTATCCCACTCTCTAGATACCCCTGAGCACGTAAAGGAATATTATTTGGGGGTCCAGCCATGGAGAAGAGTTTAGACACTAGGAGAAGATAAGGAACACACCCATTATCAAGAAATCACATTAGGATTCTCTTTTTAACCTGTTCCTTAAAACACTAGTGCTTAGGAAATCTATTGGAGGCAGAAGCAGTGAAGGGTAGCTTAGGGTTAGGGTTAGGGTTAGGGTGAGGGTTAGGGTACGGCTTAGGGTACGGGTTCGGGGAGGGGTTCGGTTAGGGCGTAGGGTATGGTTTAGGGTTAGGGTTAGGGTTAGTGTTAGGGTTAGGGCTCGGTTTAGGGTACGGGTTAGGATTAGGGTACGCGTTAGTGTTAGGGTAGGGGTTAGGGTTAGGGTATGCGATAGGGTGAGGTTACTTATTAAACCTATCCCACTCTCTAGATACCCCTTAGCACGTAAAGGAATATTATTTGGGGGTCCAGCCATGGAGAAGAGCTTTGACACTAGGAGAAGATAAGGAACACACCCATTATCAAGAAATCACATTAGGATTCTCTTTTTTTTTTTTTTTTTAATTATTTATTTATTTAATTTATTTATGGCTGTGTTGGGTCTTCGTTTCCGTGCGAGGGCTTTCTCCAGTTGTGGCAAGTGGGGACCACTCTTCATCGCGGTGCGCAGGCCTCTCATCATCGCGGCCTCTCCCGTCGCGGAGCACAGGCTCCAGACGCGCAGGCCCAGCAACTGTGGCTCACGGGCCCAGCTGCTCCGCGGCATGTGGGATCCTCCCAGACCAGGGCTCGAACCCGCGTCCCCTGCACCGGTAGGCAGACTCTCAACCACTGCGCCACCAGGGAAGCCCCAGGATTCTCTTTTTAACTTGTTCCTTAAAACACTAGTGCTTAGGAAATCTATTGGAGGCAGAAGCAGTCAATGGTAGCTTAGGGTTAGGGTAAGGGTGAGGGTGAGGGTTAGGGTACGGCTTAGGGTACGGGTTCGGGGAGGCGTTCGGGTAGGGCGTAGGGTATGGGTTAGGGTTAGGGTTAGCGCTAGTGTTAGGGTTAGGGCTCGGTTTAGGGTACGGGTTAGGATTAGGGTACGCGTTAGGGTTAGAGTAGGGGTTAGGGTTAGGGTACGCGTTAGGGTGAGGGTAGTTATTAAACCTATCCCACTCTCTAGATACCCCTTAGCACATAAAGGAATATTATTTGGGGGTCCAGCCATGGAGAAGAGTTTAGACACTAGGAGAAGATAAGGAACACACCCATTATCAAGAAATGACATTAGGATTCTCTTTTTAACCTGTTCCTTAAAACACTAGTGCTTAGGAAATCTATTGGAGGCAGAAGCAGTCAAGGGTAGCTTAGGGTTAGGGTTAGGGTGAGGGTGAGGGTTAGGGTACGGCTTAGGGTACGGGTTCGGGGAGGGGTTCGGGTAGGGCGTAGGGTATGGGTTAGGGTTAGGGTTAGCGCTAGTGTTAGGGTTAGGGCTCGGTTTAGGGTATGGGTTAGGATTAGGGTACGCGATAGGGTTAGGGTAGGGGTTAGGGTTAGGGTACGCGTTAGGGTGAGGTTAGTTATTAAACCTATCCCACTCTCTATATACCCCTTAGCACGTAAAGGAATATTATTTGGGGGTCCAGCCATGGAGAAGAGTTTAGACACTAGGAGAAGATAAGGAACACACCCATTATCAAGAAATCACATTAGGATTCTCTTTTTAACCTGTTCCTTAAAACACTAGTGCTTAGGAAATCTATTGGAGGCAGAAGCAGTCAAGGGTAGCTTAGGGTTAGGGTTAGGGTGAGGGTGAGGGTTAGGGTACGGCTTAGGGTACTGGTTCGGGGAGGGGTTCGGGTAGGGCGTAGGGTATGGTTTAGGGTTAGGGTTAGGGTTAGTGTTAGGGTTAGGGCTCGGTTTAGGGTACGGGTTAGGATTAGGGTACGCGTTAGTGTTAGGGTAGGGGTTAGGGTTAGGGTACGCGATAGGGTGAGGTTAGTTATTAAACCTATCACACTCTTTAGATACCCCTTAGCACGTAAAGGATTATTATTTGTGGGTCCAGCCATGGAGAAGAGTTTAGACACTAGGAGAAGATAAGGAACACACCCATTATCACGAAATCACATTAGGATTCTCTTTTTAACCTGTTCCTTAAAACACTAGTGCTTAGGAAATCTATTGGAGGCAGAAGCAGTGAAGGGTAGCTTAGGGTTAGGGTTAGGGTTAGGGTGAGGGTTAGGGTACGGCTTAGGGTACGGGTTCGGGGAGGGGTTCGGGTAGGGCGTAGGGTATGGGTTAGGGTTAGGGTTAGGGTTAGTGTTAGGGTTAGGGCTCGGTTTAGGGTACGGGTTAGGATTAGGGTACGCGTTAGTGTTAGGGTAGGGGTTAGGGTTAGGGTATGCGATAGGGTGAGGTTACTTAATAAACCTATCCCACTCTCTAGATACCCCTTAGCACGTAAAGGAATATTATTTGGGGGTCCAGCCATGGAGAAGAGCTTAGACACTAGGAGAAGATAAGGAACACACCCATTATCAAGAAATCACATTAGGATTCTCTTTTTTTTTTTTTTTTTAATTATTTATTTATTTAATTTATTTATGGCTGTGTTGGGTCTTCGTTTCCGTGCGAGGGCTTTCTCCAGTTGTGGCAAGTGGGGACCACTCTTCATCGCGGTGCGCAGGCCTCTCATCATCGCGGCCTCTCCCGTCGCGGAGCACAGGCTCCAGACGCGCAGGCCCAGCAACTGTGGCTCACGGGCCCAGCTGCTCCGCGGCATGTGGGATCCTCCCAGACCAGGGCTCGAACCCGCGTCCCCTGCACCGGCAGGCAGACTCTCAACCACTGCGCCACCAGGGAAGCCCCAGGATTCTCTTTTTAACTTGTTCCTTAAAACACTAGTGCTTAGGAAATCTATTGGAGGCAGAAGCAGTCAATGGTAGCTTAGGGTTAGGGTAAGGGTGAGGGTGAGGGTTAGGGTACGGCTTAGGGTACGGGTTCGGGGAGGCGTTCGGGTAGGGCGTAGGGTATGGGTTAGGGTTAGGGTTAGCGCTAGTGTTAGGGTTAGGGCTCGGTTTAGGGTACGGGTTAGGATTAGGGTACGCGTTAGGGTTAGGGTAGGGGTTAGGGTTAGGGTACGCTTTAGGGTGAGAGTAGTTATTAAAGCTATCCCACTCTCTAGATACCCCTTAGCACGTAAAGGAATATTATTTGGGGGTCCAGCCATGGAGAAGAGCTTAGACACTAGGAGAAGATAAGGAACACACCCATTATCAAGAAATCACATTAGGATTCTCTTTTTAACTTGTTCCTTAAAACACTAGTGCTTAGGAAATCTATTGGAGGCAGAAGCAGTCAAGGGTAGCTTAGGGTTAGGGTAAGGGGGAGGGGGAGGGTTAGGGTACGGCTTAGGGTACGGGTTCGGGGAGGCGTTCGGGTAGGGCATAGGGTATGGGTTAGGGTTAGGGTTAGAGCTAGTGTTAGGGTTAGGGCTCGGTTTAGGGTACGGGTTAGGATTAGGGTACGCGTTAGTGTTAGGGTAGGGGTTAGGGTTAGGGTACGCGATAGGGTGAGGTTAGTTATTAAACCTATCACACTCTTTAGATACCCCTTAGCACGTAAAGGAATATTATTTGTGGGTCCAGCCATGGAGAAGAGTTTAGACACTAGGAGAAGATAAGGAACACACCCATTATCACGAAATCACATTAGGATTCTCTTTTTAACCTGTTCCTTAAAACACTATTGCTTAGGAAATCTATTGGAGGCAGAAGCAGTCAAGGGTAGCTTAGGGTTAGGGTTAGGGTTAGGGTGAGGGTTAGGGTACGGCTTAGGGTACGGGTTCGGGGAGGGTTTCGGGTAGGGCGTAGGGTATGGGTTAGGGTTAAGGTTAGGGTTAGTGTTAGGGTTAGGGCTCGGTTTAGGGTACGGGTTAGGATTAGTGTACGCATTAGTGTTAGGGTAGGGGTTAGGGTTAGGGTACGCGATAGGGTGAGGTTAGTTATTAAACCTATCCCACTCTCTAGATACCCCTTAGCACGTAAAGGAATATTATTTGGGGGTCCAGCCATGGAGAAGAGTTTAGACACTAGGAGAAGATAAGGAACACACCCATTATCAAGAAATCACATTAGGATTCTCTTTTTAACCTGTTCCTTAAAACACTAGTGCTTAGGAAATCCATTGGAGGCAGAAGCAGTCAAGGGTAGCTTAGGGTTAGGTTTAGAGTTAGGGTGAGGGTTAGGGTATGGCTTAGGGTACGGGTTCGGGGAGGGGTTCGGGTAGGGCGTAGGGTATGGGTTAGGGTTAGGGTTAGGGTTAGTGTTAAGGTTAGGGCTCGGTTTAGGGTACGGGTTAGGATTAGGGTACGCGTTAGGGTTAGGGTAGGGTTTAGGGTTCGGGTACGCGTTAGGGTGAGGGTTGTTATTAAACCTATCCCACTCTCTAGATACCCCTGAGCACGTAAAGGAATATTATTTGGGGGTCCAGCCATGGAGAAGAGTTTAGACACGAGGAGAAGATAAGGAACACACCCATTATCAAGAAATCACATTAGGATTCTCTTTTTAACCTGTTCCTTAAAACACTAGTGCTTAGGAAATCTATTGGAGGCAGAAGCAGTGAAGGGTAGCTTAGGGTTAGGGTTATGTTTAGGGTACGGCTTAGGGTACGGGTTCGGGGAGGGGTTCGGGTAGGGCGTAGGGTATGGGTTAGGGTTAGGGGTAGGGTTAGTGTTAGGGTTAGGGCTCGGTTTAGGGTACGGGTTAGGATTAGGTTACGCGTTAGGGTTAGGGTAGGTGTTAGGGATAGGGTACGCGTTAGGGTGAGGGTAGTTATTAAACCTATCCCACGCTCTAGATACCCCCTAGCACGTAAAGGAATATTATTTGGGGATCCAGCTATGGAGAAGTGTTTAGACACTAGGAGAAGATAAGTAACAAACCCATTATCACGAAATCACATTAGGATTCTCTTTTTAACCTGTTCCTTAAAACACTAGTGCTTAGGAAATCTATTGGAGGCAGAAGCAGTCAAGGGTAGCTTAGGGGTAGGGTAAGGGTGAGGGTGAGGGTTAGGGTACGGCTTAGGGTACGGGTTCGGGGTGGCGTTCGGGTAGGGCGTAGGGTATGGTTTAGGGTTAGGTTTAGTGTTAGGGTTAGGGCTCGGTTTAGGGTACGGGTTAGGATTAGGGTACGCGTTAGGGTTAGGGTAGGTGTTAGGGTTAGGGTACGCGTTAGGGTGAGGGTAATTATTAAACCTATCACACTCTCTAGATACCCCTTAGCACGTAAAGGAATATTATTTGGGTGTCCAGCCATGGAGAAGGGTTTAGACACGAGGAGAAGATAAGGAACACACCCATTATCAAGAAATCACATTAGGATTCTCTTTTTAAGCTGTTCCTTAAAACACTAGTGCTTAGGAAATCTTTTGGAGGCAGAAGCAGTCAAGGGTAGCTTAGGGTTAGGGTTAGGTTTAGGGTGAGGGTTAGGGTACGGCTTAGGGTACGGGTTCGGGGAGGGGTTCGGGTAGGGCGTAGGGTATGGGTTAGGGTTAGGGTTAGGGCTAGTGTTAGGTTTAGGGCTCGGTTTAGGTTACGGGTTAGGATTAGGGTACGCGTTAGGGTTAGGGTAGGGGTTAGGCTTAGGGTACGCTTTAGGGAGAGGGTAGTTATTAAACCTATCCCACTCTCTAGATACCCCTTAGCACGTAAAGGAATATTATTTGGGGGTCCAGACATGGAGAAGAGTTTAGACACTAGGAGAAGATAAGGAACACACCCATTATCAAGAAATCACATTAGGATTCTCTTTTTAACCTGTTCCTTAAAACACTAGTGCTTAGGAAATCTATTGGAGGCAGAAGCAGTCAAGGGTAGCTTAGGGTTAGGGTTAGGGTTAGGGTGAGGGTTAGGGTACGGCTTAGGTTACGGGTTCAGGGAGTTGTTCGTGTAGGGCGTAGGGTATGGGTTAGGGTTAGGGTTAGTGTTAAGGTTAGGGCTCGGTTTAGGGTACGGATTAGGATTAGGGTACGCGTTAGTGTTAGGGTAGGGGTTAGGGTTAGGGTACGCGATAGGGTGAGGTTAGTTATTAAACCTATCCCACTCTCTAGATACCCCTTAGCACGTAAAGGAATATTATTTGGGGGTCCAGCCATGGAGAAGAGTTTAGACACGAGGAGAAGATAAGGAACACACCCATTATCAAGAAATCACATTAGGATTCTCTTTTTAACCTGTTCCTTAAAAAACTAGTACTTAGGAAATCTATTGGAGGCAGAAGCAGTCAAGGGTAGCTTAGGGTTAGGTTTAGGGTTAGGGTACGGCTTAGGGTACGGGTTCGGGGAGAGGTTCGGGTAGGGCGTAGGGTATGGGTTAGGGTTAGGGTTAGGGTTAGTGTTAGAGTTAGGGCTCGGTTTATGGTACGGGTTAGGATTAGGTTACACGTTAGGGTTAGGGTAGGGGTTAGGGTTAGGGTATGCGATAGGGTGAGGTTACTTATTAAACCTATCCCACTCTCTAGATAACCCTTAGCACGTAAAGGAATATTATTTGGGGGTCCAGCCATGGAGAAGAGTTTAGACACTAGGAGAAGATCAGGAACACACCCATTATCAAGAAATCACATTAGGATTCTCTTTTTAACCTGTTCCTTAAAACACTAGTGCTTAGGAAATCTATTGGAGGCAGAAGCAGTCAAGGGTAGCTTAGGGTTAGTGTTAGTGTGAGGGTGAGGGTTAGGGTACGGCTTAGGGTACGGGTTTGGGGAGGGGTTCGCGTAGGGCGTAGGGTATGGGTTAGGGTTAGGGTTAGGGCTAGTGTTAGGGTTAGGGCTCGGTTTAGGGTACGGGTTAGGATTAGTGTACGCGTTAGTGTTAGGGTAGGGGTTAGGGTTATGGTACGCACTAGGGTGAGGGTAGTTATTAAACCTATCCCACTCTCTAGATACCGCCGAGCACGTAAAGGAATATTATTTGGGGGTCCAGCCATGGAGAAGAGTTTAGACACTAGGAGAAGATAAGGAACACACCCATTATCAAGAAATCACATTAGGATTCTCTTTTTAACCTGTTCCTTAAAACACTAGTGCTTAGGAAATCTATTGGAGGCAGAAGCAATCAAGGGTAGCTTAGGGTTAGGGTTAGAGTTAGGGTGAGGGTTAGGGTACGGCTTAGGGTACGGGTTCGGGGAGGGGTTCGGGTAGGGCGTAGGGTATGGGTTAGGGTTAGGGTTAGGGTTAGTGTTAGGGTTAGGGCTCGGTTTAGGGTACGGGTTAGGATTAGGGTACGCGTTAGGGTTAGGGTAGGGGTTAGGGTTAGGGTACGCGTTAGGGTGAGGGTAGTTATTAAACCTATCCCACTCCCTAGATACCCCTTAGCACGTAAAGGAATATTATTTGGGGGTCCAGCCATGGAGAAGGGTTTAGACACGAGGAGAAGATAAGGAACACACCCATTATCAAGAAATCACATTAGGATTCTCTTTTTAACCTGTTCCTTAAAACACTAGTGCTTAGGAAATATATTGGAGGCAGAAGCAGTCAAGGGTAGCTTAGGGTTAGGGTTAGGGTTAGGGTGAGGGTTAGGGTACGGCTTAGGGTACGGGTTCGGGGAGGGGTTCGGGTAGGGCGTAGGGTATGGTTTAGGGTTAGGGTTAGGGTTAGTGTTAGGGTTAGGGCTCGGTTTAGGGTACGGGTTAGGATTAGGGTACGCGTTAGTGTTAGGGTAGGGGTTAGGGTTAGGGTACGCGATAGGGTGAGGTTAGTTATTAAACCTATCACACTCTTTAGATACCCCTTAGCACGTAAAGGATTATTATTTGTGTGTCCAGCCATGGAGAAGAGTTTAGACACTAGGAGAAGATAAGGAACACACCCATTATCACGAAATCACATTAGGATTCTCTTTTTAACCTGTTCCTTAAAACACTAGTGCTTAGGAAATCTATTGGAGGCAGAAGCAGTGAAGGGTAGCTTAGGGTTAGGGTTAGGGTTAGGGTGAGAGTTAGGGTACGGCTTAGGGTACGGGTTCGGGGAGGGGTTCGGTTAGGGCGTAGGGTATGGTTTAGGGTTAGGGTTAGGGTTAGTGTTAGGGTTAGGGCTCGGTTTAGGGTACGGGTTAGGATTAGGGTACGCGTTAGTGTTAGGGTAGGGGTTAGGGTTAGGGTATGCGATAGGGTGAGGTTACTTATTAAACCTATCCCACTCTCTAGATACCCCTTAGCACGTAAAGGAATATTATTTGGGGGTCCAGCCATGGAGAAGAGCTTAGACACTAGGAGAAGATAAGGAACACACCCATTATCAAGAAATCACATTAGGATTCTCTTTTTTTTTTTTTTTTAATTATTTATTTATTTAATTTATTTATGGCTGTGTTGGGTCTTCGTTTCCGTGCGAGGGCTTTCTCCAGTTGTGGCAAGTGGGGACCACTCTTCATCGCGGTGCGCAGGCCTCTCATCATCGCGGCCTCTCCCGTCGCGGAGCACAGGCTCCAGACGCGCAGGCCCAGCAACTGTGGCTCACGGGCCCAGCTGCTCCGCGGCATGTGGAATCCTCCCAGACCAGGGCTCGAACCCGCGTCCCCTGCACCGGTAGGCAGACTCTCAACCACTGCGCCACCAGGGAAGCCCCAGGATTCTCTTTTTAACTTGTTCCTTGAAACACTAGTGCTTAGGAAATCTATTGGAGGCAGAAGCAGTCAATGGTAGCTTAGGGTTAGGGTAAGGGTGAGGGTGAGGGTTAGGGTACGGCTTAGGGTACGGGTTCGGGGAGGCGTTCGGGTAGGGCGTAGGGTATGGGTTAGGGTTAGGGTTAGCGCTAGTGTTAGGGTTAGGGCTCGGTTTAGGGTACGGGTTAGGATTAGGGTACGCGTTAGGGTTAGAGTAGGGGTTAGGGTTAGGGTACGCTTTAGGGTGAGGGTAGTTATTAAACCTATCCCACTCTCTAGATACCCCTTAGCACATAAAGGAATATTATTTGGGGGTCCAGCCATGGAGAAGAGTTTAGACACTAGGAGAAGATAAGGAACACACCCATTATCAAGAAATGACATTAGGATTCTCTTTTTAACCTGTTCCTTAAAACACTAGTGCTTAGGAAATCTATTGGAGGCAGAAGCAGTCAAGGGTAGCTTAGGGTTAGGGTTAGGGTGAGGGTGAGGGTTAGGGTACGGCTTAGGGTACGGGTTCGGGGAGGGGTTCGGGTAGGGCGTAGGGTATGGGTTAGGGTTAGGGTTAGCGCTAGTGTTAGGGTTAGGGCTCGGTTTAGGGTACGGGTTAGGATTAGGGTACGCGATAGGGTTAGGGTAGGGGTTAGGGTTAGGGTACGCGTTAGGGTGAGGGTAGTTATTAAACCTATCCCACTCTCTATATACCCCTTAGCACGTAAAGGAATATTATTTGGGGGTCCAGCCATGGAGAAGAGTTTAGACACTAGGAGAAGATAAGGAACACACCCATTATCAAGAAATCACATTAGGATTCTCTTTTTAACCTGTTCCTTAAAACACTAGTGCTTAGGAAATCTATTGGAGGCAGAAGCAGTCAAGGGTAGCTTAGGGTTAGGGTTAGGGTGAGGGTGAGGGTTAGGGTACGGCTTAGGGTACTGGTTCGGGGAGGGGTTCGGGTAGGGCGTAGGGTATGGTTTAGGGTTAGGGTTAGGGTTAGTGTTAGGGTTAGGGCTCGGTTTAGGGTACGGGTTAGGATTAGGGTACGCGTTAGTGTTAGGGTAGGGGTTAGGGTTAGGGTACGCGATAGGGTGAGGTTAGTTATTAAACCTATCACACTCTTTAGATACCCCTTAGCACGTAAAGGATTATTATTTGTGGGTCCAGCCATGGAGAAGAGTTTAGACACTAGGAGAAGATAAGGAACACACCCATTATCACGAAATCACATTAGGATTCTCTTTTTAACCTGTTCCTTAAAACACTAGTGCTTAGGAAATCTATTGGAGGCAGAAGCAGTGAAGGGTAGCTTAGGGTTAGGGTTAGGGTTAGGGTGAGGGTTAGGGTATGGCTTAGGGTACGGGTTCGGGGAGGGGTTCGGTTAGGGCGTAGGGTATGGGTTAGGGTTAGGGTTAGGTTTAGTGTTAGGGTTAGGGCTCGGTTTAGGGTACGGGTTAGGATTAGGGTACGCGTTAGTGTTAGGGTAGGGGTTAGGGTTAGGGTATGCGATAGGGTGAGGTTACTTAATAAACCTATCCCACTCTCTAGATACCCCTTAGCACGTAAAGGAATATTATTTGGGGGTCCAGCCATGGAGAAGAGCTTAGACACTAGGAGAAGATAAGGAACACACCCATTATCAAGAAATCACATTAGGATTCTCTTTTTTTTTTTTTTTTAATTATTTATTTATTTAATTTATTTATGGCTGTGTTGGGTCTTCGTTTCCGTGCGAGGGCTTTCTCCAGTTGTGGCAAGTGGGGACCACTCTTCATCGCGGTGCGCAGGCCTCTCATCATCGCGGCCTCTCCCGTCGCGGAGCACAGGCTCCAGACGCGCAGGCCCAGCAACTGTGGCTCACGGGCCCAGCTGCTCCGCGGCATGTGGGATCCTCCCAGACCAGGGCTCGAACCCGCGTCCCCTGCACCGGCAGGCAGACTCTCAACCACTGCGCCACCAGGGAAGCCCCAGGATTCTCTTTTTAACTTGTTCCTTAAAACACTAGTGCTTAGGAAATCTATTGGAGGCAGAAGCAGTCAATGGTAGCTTAGGGTTAGGGTAAGGGTGAGGGTGAGGGTTAGGGTACGGCTTAGGGTACGGGTTCGGGGAGGCGTTCGGGTAGGGCGTAGGGTATGGGTTAGGGTTAGGGTTAGCGCTAGTGTTAGGGTTAGGGCTCGGTTTAGGGTACGGGTTAGGATTAGGGTACGCGTTAGGGTTAGGGTAGGGGTTAGGGTTAGGGTACGCTTTAGGGTGAGAGTAGTTATTAAAGCTATCCCACTCTCTAGATACCCCTTAGCACGTAAAGGAATATTATTTGGGGGTCCAGCCATGGAGAAGAGCTTAGACACTAGGAGAAGATAAGGAACACACCCATTATCAAGAAATCACATTAGGATTCTCTTTTTAACTTGTTCCTTAAAACACTAGTGCTTAGGAAATCTATTGGAGGCAGAAGCAGTCAAGGGTAGCTTAGGGTTAGGGTAAGGGGGAGGGGGAGGGTTAGGGTACGGCTTAGGGTACGGGTTCGGGGAGGCGTTCGGGTAGGGCATAGGGTATGGGTTAGGGTTAGGGTTAGAGCTAGTGTTAGGGTTAGGGCTCGGTTTAGGGTACGGGTTAGGATTAGGGTACGCGTTAGGGTTAGGGTAGGGGTTAGGGTTAGGGTACGCGTTAGGGTGAGGGTAGTTATTAAACCTATCCCACTCTCTAGATACCCCTTAGCACGTAAAGGAATATTATTTGGGGGTCCAGCCATGGAGAAGAGTTTAGACACTAGGAGAAGATAAGGAACACACCCATTATCAAGAAATCACATTAGGATTCTCTTTTTAACCTGTTCCTTAAAACACTAGTGCTTAGGAATTCTATTGGAGGCAGAAGCAGTCAAGGGTAGCTTAGGGTTAGTGTTAGGGTGAGGGTGAGGGTTAGGGTACGGCTTAGGGTACGGGTTCGGGGAGGGGTTCGGGTAGGGCGTAGGGTATGGTTTAGGGTTAGGGTTAGGGTTAGTGTTAGGGTTAGGGCTCGGTTTAGGGTACGGGTTAGGATTAGGGTACGCGTTAGTGTTAGGGTAGGGGTTAGGGTTAGGGTACGCGATAGGGTGAGGTTAGTTATTAAACCTATCACACTCTTTAGATACCCCTTAGCACGTAAAGGAATATTATTTGTGGGTCCAGCCATGGAGAAGAGTTTAGACACTAGGAGAAGATAAGGAACACACCCATTATCACGAAATCACATTAGGATTCTCTTTTTAACCTGTTCCTTAAAACACTATTGCTTAGGAAATCTATTGGAGGCAGAAGCAGTCAAGGGTAGCTTAGGGTTAGGGTTAGGGTTAGGGTGAGGGTTAGGGTACGGCTTAGGGTACGGGTTCGGGGAGGGTTTCGGGTAGGGCGTAGGGTATGGGTTAGGGTTAAGGTTAGGGTTAGTGTTAGGGTTAGGGCTCGGTTTAGGGTACGGGTTAGGATTAGTGTACGCATTAGTGTTAGGGTAGGGGTTAGGGTTAGGGTACGCGATAGGGTGAGGTTAGTTATTAAACCTATCCCACTCTCTAGATACCCCTTAGCACGTAAAGGAATATTATTTGGGGGTCCAGCCATGGAGAAGAGTTTAGACACTAGGAGAAGATAAGGAACACACCCATTATCAAGAAATCACATTAGGATTCTCTTTTTAACCTGTTCCTTAAAACACTAGTGCTTAGGAAATCCATTGGAGGCAGAAGCAGTCAAGGGTAGCTTAGGGTTAGGTTTAGAGTTAGGGTGAGGGTTAGGGTATGGCTTAGGGTACGGGTTCGGGGAGGGGTTCGGGTAGGGCGTAGGGTATGGGTTAGGGTTAGGGTTAGGGTTAGTGTTAAGGTTAGGGCTCGGTTTAGGGTACGGGTTAGGATTAGGGTACGCGTTAGGGTTAGGGTAGGGTTTAGGGTTCGGGTACGCGTTAGGGTGAGGGTTGTTATTAAACCTATCCCACTCTCTAGATACCCCTGAGCACGTAAAGGAATATTATTTGGGGGTCCAGCCATGGAGAAGAGTTTAGACACGAGGAGAAGATAAGGAACACACCCATTATCAAGAAATCACATTAGGATTCTCTTTTTAACCTGTTCCTTAAAACACTAGTGCTTAGGAAATCTATTGGAGGCAGAAGCAGTGAAGGGTAGCTTAGGGTTAGGGTTATGTTTAGGGTACGGCTTAGGGTACGGGTTCGGGGAGGGGTTCGGGTAGGGCGTAGGGTATGGGTTAGGGTTAGGGGTAGGGTTAGTGTTAGGGTTAGGGCTCGGTTTAGGGTACGGGTTAGGATTAGGTTACGCGTTAGGGTTAGGGTAGGTGTTAGGGATAGGGTACGCGTTAGGGTGAGGGTAGTTATTAAACCTATCCCACGCTCTAGATACCCCCTAGCACGTAAAGGAATATTATTTGGGGATCCAGCTATGGAGAAGTGTTTAGACACTAGGAGAAGATAAGGAACAAACCCATTATCACGAAATCACATTAGGATTCTCTTTTTAACCTGTTCCTTAAAACACTAGTGCTTAGGAAATCTATTGGAGGCAGAAGCAGTCAAGGGTAGCTTAGGGGTAGGGTAAGGGTGAGGGTGAGGGTTAGGGTACGGCTTAGGGTACGGGTTCGGGGTGGCGTTCGGGTAGGGCGTAGGGTATGGTTTAGGGTTAGGTTTAGTGTTAGGGTTAGGGCTCGGTTTAGGGTACGGGTTAGGATTAGGGTACGCGTTAGGGTTAGGGTAGGGGTTAGGGTTAGGGTACGCGTTAGGGTGAGGGTAATTATTAAACCTATCACACTCTCTAGATACCCCTTAGCACGTAAAGGAATATTATTTGGGGGTCCAGCCATGGAGAAGGGTTTAGACACGAGGAGAAGATAAGGAACACACCCATTATCAAGAAATCACATTAGGATTCTCTTTTTAAGCTGTTCCTTAAAACACTAGTGCTTAGGAAATCTTTTGGAGGCAGAAGCAGTCAAGGGTAGCTTAGGGTTAGGGTTAGGTTTAGGGTGAGGGTTAGGGTACGGCTTAGGGTACGGGTTCGGGGAGGGGTTCGGGTAGGGCGTAGGGTATGGGTTAGGGTTAGGGTTAGGGCTAGTGTTAGGGTTAGGGCTCGGTTTAGGTTACGGGTTAGGATTAGGGTACGCGTTAGGGTTAGGGTAGGGGTTAGGCTTAGGGTACGCTTTAGGGAGAGGGTAGTTATTAAACCTATCCCACTCTCTAGATACCCCTTAGCACGTAAAGGAATATTATTTGGGGGTCCAGACATGGAGAAGAGTTTAGACACTAGGAGAAGATAAGGAACACACCCATTATCAAGAAATCACATTAGGATTCTCTTTTTAACCTGTTCCTTAAAACACTAGTGCTTAGGAAATCTATTGGAGGCAGAAGCAGTCAAGGGTAGCTTAGGGTTAGGGTTAGGGTTAGGGTGAGGGTTAGGGTACGGCTTAGGTTACGGGTTCAGGGAGTTGTTCGTGTAGGGCGTAGGGTATGGGTTAGGGTTAGGGTTAGTGTTAAGGTTAGGGCTCGGTTTAGGGTACGGATTAGGATTAGGGTACGCGTTAGTGTTAGGGTAGGGGTTAGGGTTAGGGTACGCGATAGGGTGAGGTTAGTTATTAAACCTATCCCACTCTCTAGATACCCCTTAGCACGTAAAGGAATATTATTTGGGGGTCCAGCCATGGAGAAGAGTTTAGACACGAGGAGAAGATAAGGAACACACCCATTATCAAGAAATCACATTAGGATTCTCTTTTTAACCTGTTCCTTAAAAAACTAGTACTTAGGAAATCTATTGGAGGCAGAAGCAGTCAAGGGTAGCTTAGGGTTAGGTTTAGGGTTAGGGTACGGCTTAGGGTACGGGTTCGGGGAGGGGTTCGGGTAGGGCGTAGGGTATGGGTTAGGGTTAGGGTTAGGGTTAGTGTTAGAGTTAGGGCTCGGTTTATGGTACGGGTTAGGATTAGGTTACACGTTAGGGTTAGGGTAGGGGTTAGGGTTAGGGTATGCGATAGGGTGAGGTTACTTATTAAACCTATCCCACTCTCTAGATAACCCTTAGCACGTAAAGGAATATTATTTGGGGGTCCAGCCATGGAGAAGAGTTTAGACACTAGGAGAAGATCAGGAACACACCCATTATCAAGAAATCACATTAGGATTCTCTTTTTAACCTGTTCCTTAAAACACTAGTGCTTAGGAAATCTATTGGAGGCAGAAGCAGTCAAGGGTAGCTTAGGGTTAGTGTTAGTGTGAGGGTGAGGGTTAGGGTACGGCTTAGGGTACGGGTTTGGGGAGGGGTTCGCGTAGGGCGTAGGGTATGGGTTAGGGTTAGGGTTAGGGCTAGTGTTAGGGTTAGGGCTCGGTTTAGGGTACGGGTTAGGATTAGTGTACGCGTTAGTGTTAGGGTAGGGGTTAGGGTTATGGTACGCACTAGGGTGAGGGTAGTTATTAAACCTATCCCACTCTCTAGATACCGCCGAGCACGTAAAGGAATATTATTTGGGGGTCCAGCCATGGAGAAGAGTTTAGACACTAGGAGAAGATAAGGAACACACCCATTATCAAGAAATCACATTAGGATTCTCTTTTTAACCTGTTCCTTAAAACACTAGTGCTTAGGAAATCTATTGGAGGCAGAAGCAATCAAGGGTAGCTTAGGGTTAGGGTTAGAGTTAGGGTGAGGGTTAGGGTACGGCTTAGGGTACGGGTTCGGGGAGGGGTTCGGGTAGGGCGTAGGGTATGGGTTAGGGTTAGGGTTAGGGTTAGTGTTAGGGTTAGGGCTCGGTTTAGGGTACGGGTTAGGATTAGGGTACGCGTTAGGGTTAGGGTAGGGGTTAGGGTTAGGGTACGCGTTAGGGTGAGGGTAGTTATTAAACCTATCCCACTCCCTAGATACCCCTTAGCACGTAAAGGAATATTATTTGGGGGTCCAGCCATGGAGAAGGGTTTAGACACGAGGAGAAGATAAGGAACACACCCATTATCAAGAAATCACATTAGGATTCTCTTTTTAACCTGTTCCTTAAAACACTAGTGCTTAGGAAATATATTGGAGGCAGAAGCAGTCAAGGGTAGCTTAGGGTTAGGGTTAGGGTTAGGGTGAGGGTTAGGGTACGGCTTAGGGTACGGGTTCGGGGAGGGGTTCGGGTAGGGCGTAGGGTATGGGTTAGGGTTAGGGTTAGGGCTAGTGTTAGGGTTACGGCTCGGTTTAGGTTACGGGTTAGGATTAGGGTACGCGTTAGGGTTAGGGTAGGGGTTAGGGTTAGGGTATGCGATAGGGTGAGGTTAGTTATTAAACCTATCCCACTCTCTAGATACCCCTTAGCACGTAAAGGAATATTATTTGGGGGTCCAGCCATGGAGAAGAGTTTAGACACTAGGAGAAGATAAGGAACACACCCATTATCAAGAAATCACATTAGGATTCTCTTTTTAACCTGTTCCTTAAAACACTAGTGCTTAGGAATTCTATTGGAGGCAGAAGCAGTCAAGGGTAGCTTAGGGTTAGTGTTAGGGTGAGGGTGAGGGTTAGGGTACGGCTTAGGGTACGGGTTCGGGGAGGGGTTCGGGTAGGGCGTAGGGTATGGTTTAGGGTTAGGGTTAGGGTTAGTGTTAGGGTTAGGGCTCGGTTTAGGGTACGGGTTAGGATTAGGGTACGCGTTAGTGTTAGGGTAGGGGTTAGGGTTAGGGTATGCGATAGGGTGAGGTTAGTTATTAAACCTATCACACTCTTTAGATACCCCTTAGCACGTAAAGGAATATTATTTGTGGGTCCAGCCATGGAGAAGAGTTTAGACACTAGGAGAAGATAAGGAACACACCCATTATCACGAAATCACATTAGGATTCTCTTTTTAACCTGTTCCTTAAAACACTATTGCTTAGGAAATCTATTGGAGGCAGAAGCAGTCAAGGGTAGCTTAGGGTTAGGGTTAGGGTTAGGGTGAGGGTTAGGGTACGGCTTAGGGTACGGGTTCGGGGAGGGGTTCGGGTAGGGCGTAGGGTATGGGTTAGGGTTAGGGTTAGGGTTAGTGTTAGGGTTAGGGCTCGGTTTAGGGTACGGGTTAGGATTAGGGTACGCGTTAGTGTTAGGGTAGGGGTTAGGGTTAGGGTACGCGATAGGGTGAGGTTAGTTATTAAACCTATCCCACTCTCTAGATACCCCTTAGCACGTAAAGGAATATTATTTGGGGGTCCAGCCATGGAGAAGAGTTTAGACACTAGGAGAAGATAAGGAACACACCCATTATCAAGAAATCACATTAGGATTCTCTTTTTAACCTGTTCCTTAAAACACTAGTGCTTAGGAAATCCATTGGAGGCAGAAGCAGTCAAGGGTAGCTTAGGGTTAGGTTTAGGGTTAGGGTGAGGGTTAGGGTATGGCTTAGGGTACGGGTTCGGGGAGGGGTTCGGGTAGGGCGTAGGGTATGGGTTAGGGTTAGGGTTAGGGTTAGTGTTAAGGTTAGGGCTCGGTTTAGGGTACGGGTTAGGATTAGGGTACGCGTTAGGGTTAGGGTAGGGTTTAGGGTTCGGGTACGCGTTAGGGTGAGGGTTGTTATTAAACCTATCCCACTCTCTAGATACCCCTGAGCACGTAAAGGAATATTATTTGGGGGTCCAGCCATGGAGAAGAGTTTAGACACGAGGAGAAGATAAGGAACACACCCATTATCAAGAAATCACATTAGGATTCTCTTTTTAACCTGTTCCTTAAAACACTAGTGCTTAGGAAATCTATTGGAGGCAGAAGCAGTCAAGGGTAGCTTAGGGTTAGGGTTATGTTTAGGGTACGGCTTAGGGTACGGGTTCGGGGAGGGGTTCGGGTAGGGCGTAGGGTATGGGTTAGGGTTAGGGTTAGGGCTAGTGTTAGGGTTAGGGCTCGGTTTAGGTTACGGGTTAGGATTAGGGTACGCGTTAGGGTTAGGGTAGGGGTTAGGCTTAGGGTACGCTTTAGGGAGAGGGTAGTTATTAAACCTATCCCACTCTCTAGATACCCCTTAGCACGTAAAGGAATATTATTTGGGGGTCCAGACATGGAGAAGAGTTTAGACACTAGGAGAAGATAAGGAACACACCCATTATCAAGAAATCACATTAGGATTCTCTTTTTAACCTGTTCCTTAAAACACTAGTGCTTAGGAAATCTATTGGAGGCAGAAGCAGTCAAGGGTAGCTTAGGGTTAGGGTTAGGGTTAGGGTGAGGGTTAGGGTACGGCTTAGGTTACGGGTTCAGGGAGTTGTTCGTGTAGGGCGTAGGGTATGGGTTAGGGTTAGGGTTAGGGTTAGTGTTAGGTTTAGGGCTCGGTTTAGGTTACGGGTTAGGATTAGTGTACGCGTTAGTGTTAGGGTAGGGTTTAGGGTTAGGGTACGCGTTAGGGTGAGGGTAGTTATTAAACCTATCCCACTCTCTAGATACCCCTTAGCACGTAAAGGAATATTATTTGGGGGTCCAGCCATGGAGAAGAGTTTAGACACGAGGAGAAGATAAGGAACACTCCCATTATCAAGAAATCACATTAGGATTCTCTTTTTAAACTGTTCCTTAAAACACTAGTGCTTAGGAAATCTATTGGAGGCAGAAGTAGTCAAGGGTAGCTTAGGGTTAGGGTTAGGGTTAGGGTGAGGGTTAGGGTACGGCTTAGGGTACGGGTTCGGGGAGGGGTTCGGGGAGGGCGTAGGGTATGGGTTAGGGTTAGGGTTAGTGTTAAGGTTAGGGCTCGGTTTAGGGTACGGATTAGGATTAGGGTACGCGTTAGTGTTAGGGTAGGGGTTAGGGTTAGGGTACGCGATAGGGTGAGGTTAGTTATTAAACCTATCCCACTCTCTAGATACCCCTTAGCACGTAAAGGAATATTATTTGGGGGTCCAGCCATGGAGAAGAGTTTAGACAAGAGGAGAAGATAAGGAACACACCCATTATCAAGAAATCACATTAGGATTCTCTTTTTAACCTGTTCCTTAAAAAACTAGTACTTAGGAAATCTATTGGAGGCAGAAGCAGTCAAGGGTAGCTTAGGGTTAGGGTTAGGGTTAGGGTACGGCTTAGGGTACGGGTTCGGGGAGGGGTTCGGGTAGGGCGTAGGGTATGGGTTAGGGTTAGGGTTAGGGTTAGTGTTAGAGTTAGGGCTCGGTTTATGGTACGGGTTAGGATTAGGGTACACGTTAGGGTTAGGGTAGGGGTTAGGGTTAGGGTATGCGATAGGGTGAGGTTACTTATTAAACCTATCCCACTCTCTAGATAACCCTTAGCACGTAAAGGAATATTATTTGGGGGTCCAGCCATGGAGAAGAGTTTAGACACTAGGAGAAGATCAGGAACACACCCATTATCAAGAAATCACATTAGGATTCTCTTTTTAACCTGTTCCTTAAAACACTAGTGCTTAGGAAATCTATTGGAGGCAGAAGCAGTCAAGGGTAGCTTAGGGTTAGTGTTAGTGTGAGGGTGAGGGTTAGGGTACGGCTTAGGGTACGGGTTTGGGGAGGGGTTCGCGTAGGGCGTAGGGTATGGGTTAGGGTTAGGGTTAGGGCTAGTGTTAGGGTTAGGGCTCGGTTTAGGGTACGGGTTAGGATTAGTGTACGCGTTAGTGTTAGGGTAGGGGTTAGGGTTATGGTACGCACTAGGGTGAGGGTAGTTATTAAACCTATCCCACTCTCTAGATACCGCCGAGCACGTAAAGGAATATTATTTGGGGGTCCAGCCATGGAGAAGAGTTTAGACACTAGGAGAAGATAAGGAACACACCCATTATCAAGAAATCACATTAGGATTCTCTTTTTAACCTGTTCCTTAAAACACTAGTGCTTAGGAAATCTATTGGAGGCAGAAGCAATCAAGGGTAGCTTAGGGTTAGGGTTAGAGTTAGGGTGAGTGTTAGGGTACGGCTTAGGGTACGGGTTCGGGGAGGGGTTCGGGTAGGGCATAGGGTATGGGTTAGGGTTAGGGTTAGGGTTAGTGTTAGGGTTAGGGCTCGGTTTAGGGTACGGGTTAGGATTAGGGTACGCGTTAGGGTTAGGGTAGGGGTTAGGGTTAGGGTACGCGTTAGGGTGAGGGTAGTTATTAAACCTATCCCACTCCCTAGATACCCCTTAGCACGTAAAGGAATATTATTTGGGGGTCCAGCCATGGAGAAGGGTTTAGACACGAGGAGAAGATAAGGAACACACCCATTATCAAGAAATCACATTAGGATTCTCTTTTTAACCTGTTCCTTAAAACACTAGTGCTTAGGAAATCTATTGGAGGCAGAAGCAGTCAAGGGTAGCTTAGGGTTAGGTTTAGGGTTAGGGTGAGGGTTAGGGTACGGCTTAGGGTACGGGTTCGGGGAGGGGTTCGGGTAGGGCGTAGGGTATGGGTTAGGGTTAGGGTTAGGGCTAGTGTTAGGGTTACGGCTCGGTTTAGGTTACGGGTTAGGATTAGGGTACGCGTTAGGGTTAGGGTAGGGGTTAGGGTTAGGGTATGCGATAGGGTGAGGTTAGTTATTAAACCTATCCCACTCTCTAGATACCCCTTAGCACGTAAAGGAATATTATTTGGGGGTCCAGCCATGGAGAAGAGTTTAGACACGAGGAGAAGATAAGGAACACACCCATTATCAAGAAATCACATTAGGATTCTCTTTTTAACCTGTTCCTTAAAACACTAGTGCTTAGGAAAACTATTGGAGGCAGAAGCAGTCAAGGGTAGCTTAGGGTTAGGGTGAGGGTTAGATTGAGGGTTAGGGTACGGCTTAGGGTACGGGTTCGGGAAGGGGTTCAGGTTGGGCGAAGGGTATGTGTTAGGGTTAGGGTTAGGGTTAGTGTTAGGGTTAGGGCTCGGTTTAGGGTACTGGTTAGGATTAGGGTATGCGTTAGGGTTAGGGTAGGGTTTAGGGTTAGGGTACGCGTTAGGGTGAGGGTAGTTATTAAACCTCTCCTTCTCTCTAGATACCCCTTAGCACGTAAAGGAATATTATTTGGGGGTCCAGCCATGGAGAAGAGTTTAGACACTAGGAGAAGATAAGGAACACACCCATTATCAAGAAATCACATTAGGATTCTCTTTTTAATCTGTTCCTTAAAACACTAGTGCTTAGGAAATCTATTGGAGGCAGAAGCAGTCAAGGGTAGCTTAGGGTTAGGGTTAGGGTTAGGGTGAGGGTTAGGGTACGGCTTAGGTTACGGGTTCAGGGAGTTGTTCGGGTAGGGCGTAGGGTATGGGTTAGGGTTAGGGTTAGGGTTAGTGTTAGGGTTAGGGCTCGGTTTAGGGTACGGGTTAGTATTAGGGTATGCATTAGTCTTAGGGGAGGGGTTAGGGTTAGGGTACGCGATAGGGTGAGGTTAGTTATTAAACCTATCACACTCTCTAGATACCCCTTTGCACGTAAAGGAATATTATTTGGGGGTCCAGCCATGGAGAAGAGTTTAGACACTAGGAGAAGGTAAGGAACACACCCATTATCAAGAAATCACATTAGGATTCTCTTTTTAACCTGTTCCTTAAAACACTAGTGCTTAGGAAATCCATTGGAGGCAGAAGCAGTCAAGGGTAGCTTAGGGTTAGGTTTAGGGTTAGGGTGAGGGTTAGGGTATGGCTTAGGGTACGGGTTCGGGGAGGGGTTCGGGTAGGGCGTAGGGTATGGGTTAGGGTTAGGGTTAGGGTTAGTGTTAAGGTTAGGGCTCGGTTTAGGGTACGGGTTAGGATTAGGGTACGCGTTAGGGTTAGGGTAGGGTTTAGGGTTCGGGTACGCGTTAGGGTGAGGGTTGTTATTAAACCTATCCCACTCTCTAGATACCCCTGAGCACGTAAAGGAATATTATTTGGGGGTCCAGCCATGGAGAAGAGTTTAGACACGAGGAGAAGATAAGGAACACACCCATTATCAAGAAATCACATTAGGATTCTCTTTTTAACCTGTTCCTTAAAACACTAGTGCTTAGGAAATCTATTGGAGGCAGAAGCAGTCAAGGGTAGCTTAGGGTTAGGGTTAGGTTTAGGGTACGGCTTAGGGTACGGGTTCGGGGAGGGGTTCGGGTAGGGCGTAGGGTATGGGTTAGGGTTAGGGGTAGGGTTAGTGTTAGGGTTAGGGCTCGGTTTAGGGTATGGGTTAGGATTAGGTTACGCGTTAGGGTTAGGGTAGGTGTTAGGGTTAGGGTACGCGTTAGGGTGAGGGTAGTTATTAAACCTATCCCACGCTCTAGATACCCCCTAGCACGTAAAGGAATATTATTTGGGGGTCCAGCTATGGAGAAGTGTTTAGACACTAGGAGAAGATAAGGAACAAACCCATTATCACGAAATCACATTAGGATTCTCTTTTTAACCTGTTCCTTAAAACACTAGTGCTTAGGAAATCTATTGGAGGCAGAAGCAGTCAAGGGTAGCTTAGGGTTAGGGTAAGGGTGAGGGTGAGGGTTAGGGTACGGCTTAGGGTACGGGTTCGGGGAGGCGTTCGGGTAGGGCGTAGGGTATGGTTTAGGGTTAGGTTTAGTGTTAGGGTTAGGGCTCGGTTTAGGGTACGGGTTAGGATTAGGGTACGCGTTAGGGTTAGGGTAGGGGTTAGGGTTAGGGTACGCGTTAGGGTGAGGGTAATTATTAAACCTATCACACTCTCTAGATACCCCTTAGCACGTAAAGGAATATTATTTGGGGGTCCAGCCATGGAGAAGGGTTTAGACACGAGGAGAAGATAAGGAACACACCCATTATCAAGAAATCACATTAGGATTCTCTTTTTAAGCTGTTCCTTAAAACACTAGTGCTTAGGAAATCTTTTGGAGGCAGAAGCAGTCAAGGGTAGCTTAGGGTTAGGGTTAGGGTTAGGGTGAGGGTTAGGGTACGGCTTAGGGTACGGGTTCGGGGAGGGGTTCGGGTAGGGCGTAGGGTATGGGTTAGGGTTAGGGTTAGGGCTAGTGTTAGGGTTAGGGCTCGGTTTAGGTTACGGGTTAGGATTAGGGTACGCGTTAGGGTTAGGGTACGGCTTAGGCTTAGGGTACGCTTTAGGGAGAGGGTAGTTATTAAACCTATCCCACTCTCTAGATACCCCTTAGCACGTAAAGGAATATTATTTGGGGGTCCAGACATGGAGAAGAGTTTAGACACTAGGAGAAGATAAGGAACACACCCATTATCAAGAAATCACATTAGGATTCTCTTTTTAACCTGTTCCTTAAAACACTAGTGCTTAGGAATTCTATTGGAGGCAGAAGCAGTCAAGGGTAGCTTAGGGTTAGTGTTAGGGTGAGGGTGAGGGTTAGGGTACGGCTTAGGGTACGGGTTCGGGGAGGGGTTCGGGTAGGGCGTAGGGTATGGTTTAGGGTTAGGGTTAGTGTTAGTGTTAGGGTTAGGGCTCGGTTTAGGGTACGGGTTAGGATTAGGGTACGCGTTAGTGTTAGGGTAGGGGTTAGGGTTAGGGTACGCGATAGGGTGAGGTTAGTTATTAAACCTATCACACTCTTTAGATACCCCTTAGCACGTAAAGGAATATTATTTGTGGGTCCAGCCATGGAGAAGAGTTTAGACACTAGGAGAAGATAAGGAACACACCCATTATCACGAAATCACATTAGGATTCTCTTTTTAAGCTGTTCCTTAAAACACTATTGCTTAGGAAATCTATTGGAGGCAGAAGCAGTCAAGGGTATCTTAGGGTTAGGGTTAGGGTTAGGGTGAGGGTTAGGGTACGGCTTAGGGTACGGGTTCGGGGAGGGGTTCGGGTAGGGCGTAGGGTATGGGTTAGGGTTAGGGTTAGGGTTAGTGTTAGGGTTAGGGCTCGGTTTAGGGTACGGGTTAGGATTAGGGTACGCGTTAGGGTTAGGGTAGGGTTTAGGGTTCGGGTACGCGTTAGGGTGAGGGTTGTTATTAAACCTATCCCACTCTCTAGATACCCCTGAGCACGTAAAGGAATATTATTTGGGGGTCCAGCCATGGAGAAGAGTTTAGACACGAGGAGAAGATAAGGAACACACCCATTATCAAGAAATCACATTAGGATTCTCTTTTTAACCTGTTCCTTAAAACACTAGTGCTTAGGAAATCTATTGGAGGCAGAAGCAGTCAAGGGTAGCTTAGGGTTAGGGTTAGGTTTAGGGTACGGCTTAGGGTACGGGTTCGGGGAGGGGTTCGGGTAGGGCGTAGGGTATGGGTTAGGGTTAGGGGTAGGGTTAGTGTTAGGGTTAGGGCTCGGTTTAGGGTATGGGTTAGGATTAGGTTACGCGTTAGGGTTAGGGTAGGTGTTAGGGTTAGGGTACGCGTTAGGGTGAGGGTAGTTATTAAACCTATCCCACGCTCTAGATACCCCCTAGCACGTAAAGGAATATTATTTGGGGGTCCAGCTATGGAGAAGTGTTTAGACACTAGGAGAAGATAAGGAACAAACCCATTATCACGAAATCACATTAGGATTCTCTTTTTAACCTGTTCCTTAAAACACTAGTGCTTAGGAAATATATTGGAGGCAGAAGCAGTCAAGGGTAGCTTAGGGTTAGGGTAAGGGTGAGGGTGAGGGTTAGGGTACGGCTTAGGGTACGGGTTCGGGGAGGCGTTCGGGTAGGGCGTAGGGTATGGTTTAGGGTTAGGTTTAGTGTTAGGGTTAGGGCTCGGTTTAGGGTACGGGTTAGGATTAGGGTACGCGTTAGGGTTAGGGTAGGGGTTAGGGTTAGGGTACGCGTTAGGGTGAGGGTAATTATTAAACCTATCACACTCTCTAGATACCCCTTAGCACGTAAAGGAATATTATTTGGGGGTCCAGCCATGGAGAAGGGTTTAGACACGAGGAGAAGATAAGGAACACACCCATTATCAAGAAATCACATTAGGATTCTCTTTTTAAGCTGTTCCTTAAAACACTAGTGCTTAGGAAATCTTTTGGAGGCAGAAGCAGTCAAGGGTAGCTTAGGGTTAGGGTTAGGGTTAGGGTGAGGGTTAGGGTACGGCTTAGGGTACGGGTTCGGGGAGGGGTTCGGGTAGGGCGTAGGGTATGGGTTAGGGTTAGGGTTAGGGCTAGTGTTAGGGTTAGGGCTCGGTTTAGGTTACGTGTTAGGATTAGGGTACGCGTTAGGGTTAGGGTAGGGCTTAGGCTTAGGGTACGCTTTAGGGAGAGGGTAGTTATTAAACCTATCCCACTCTCTAGATACCCCTTAGCACGTAAAGGAATATTATTTGGGGGTCCAGACATGGAGAAGAGTTTAGACACTAGGAGAAGATAAGGAACACACCCATTATCAAGAAATCACATTAGGATTCTCTTTTTAACCTGTTCCTTAAAACACTAGTGCTTAGGAAATCTATTGGAGGCAGAAGCAGTCAAGGGTAGCTTAGGGTTAGGGTTAGGGTTAGGGTGAGGGTTAGGGTACGGCTTAGGTTACGGGTTCAGGGAGTTGTTCGGGTAGGGCGTAGGGTATGGGTTAGGGTTAGGGTTTGGGTTAGTGTTAGGTTTAGGGCTCGGTTTAGGTTACGGGTTAGGATTAGTGTACGCGTTAGTGTTAGGGTAGGGTTTAGGGTTAGGGTACGCGTTAGGGTGAGGGTAGTTATTAAACCTATCCCACTCTCTAGATACCCCTTAGCACGTAAAGGAATATTATTTGGGGGTCCAGCCATGGAGAAGAGTTTAGACACGAGGAGAAGATAAGGAACACTCCCATTATCAAGAAATCACATTAGGATTCTCTTTTTAAACTGTTCCTTAAAACACTAGTGCTTAGGAAATCTATTGGAGGCAGAAGTAGTCAAGGGTAGCTTAGGGTTAGGGTTAGGGTTAGGGTGAGGGTTAGGGTACGGCTTAGGGTACGGGTTCGGGGAGGGGTTCGGGGAGGGCGTAGGGTATGGGTTAGGGTTAGGGTTAGTGTTAAGGTTAGGGCTCGGTTTAGGGTACGGATTAGGATTAGGGTACGCGTTAGTGTTAGGGTAGGGGTTAGGGTTAGGGTACGCGATAGGGTGAGGTTACTTATTAAACCTATCCCACTCTCTAGATACCCCTTAGCACGTAAAGGAATATTATTTGGGCGTCCAGCCATGGAGAAGAGTTTAGACACGAGGAGAAGATAAGGAACACACCCATTATCAAGAAATCACATTAGGATTCTCTTTTTAACCTGTTCCTTAAAAAACTAGTACTTAGGAAATCTATTGGAGGCAGAAGCAGTCAAGGGTAGCTAAGGGTTAGTGTTAGTGTGAGGGTGAGGGTTAGGGTACGGCTTAGGGTACGGGTTTGGGGAGGGGTTCGGGTAGGGCGTAGGGTATGGGTTAGGGTTAGGGTTAGGGCTAGTGTTAGGGTTAGGGCTCGGTTTAGGGTACGGGTTAGGATTAGTGTACGCGTTAGTGTTAGGGTAGGGGTTAGGGTTAGGGTACGCGTTAGGGTGAGGGTAGTTATTAAACCTCTCCTTCTCTCTAGATACCCCTTAGCACGTAAAGGAATATTATTTGGGGGTCCAGCCATGGAGAAGAGTTTAGACACTAGGAGAAGATAAGGAACACACCCATTATCAAGAAATCACATTAGGATTCTCTTTTTAACCTGTTCCTTAAAACACTAGTGCTTAGGAAATCTATTGGAGGCAGAAGCAGTCAAGGGTAGCTTAGGGTTAGGGTTAGGGTTAGGGTGAGGGTTAGGGTACGGCTTAGGTTACGGGTTCAGGGAGTTGTTCGGGTAGGGCGTAGGGTATGGGTTAGGGTTAGGGTTAGGGTTAGTGTTAGGGTTAGGGCTCGGTTTAGGATACGGGTTAGGATTAGGGTACGCGTTAGGGTTAGGGTAGGGGATAGGGTTAGGGTACGCGTTAGGGTGAGGGTAGTTATTAAACCTATCCCACTCTCTAGATACCCCTTAGCACGTAAAGGAATATTATTTGGGGGTGCAGCCATGGAGAAGAGTTTAGACACTAGGAGAAGATAAGGAACACACCCATTATCATGAAATCACATTAGGATTCTCTTTTTAAACTGTTCCTTAAAACACTAGTGCTTAGTAAATCTTTTGGAGGCAGAAGCAGTCAAGGGTAGCTTAGGGTTAGGGTTAGGGTTAGGGTGAGGGTTAGGGTACGGCTTAGGGTACGGGTTCGGGGAGGGGTTCGGGGAGGGCGTAGGGTATGGGTTAGGGTTAGGGTTAGTGTTAAGGTTAGGGCTCGGTTTAGGGTACGGATTAGGATTAGGGTACGCGTTAGTATTAGGATAGGGGTTAGGGTTAGGGTACGCGATAGGGTGAGGTTAGTTATTAAAACTATCCCACGCTCTAGATACCCCTTAACACGTAAAGGAATATTATTTGGGGGTCCAGCCATGGAGAAGAGTTTAGACACGAGGAGAAGATAAGGAACACACCCATTATCATGAAATCACATTAGGATTCTCTTTTTAAACTGTTCCTTAAAACACTAGTGCTTAGGAAATCTATTGGAGGCAGAAGCAGTGAAGGGTAGCTTAGGGTTAGGGTTAGGGTTAGGGTGAGGGTTAGGGTACGGCTTAGGGCACGGGTTCGGGGAGGGGTTCGGGTAGGGCGTAGGGTATGGGTTAGGGTTAGGGTTAGGGCTAGTGTTAGGGTTAGGGCTCGGTTTAGGGTACGGGTTAGGATTAGGGTACGCGTTAGGGTTAGGGTAGGGGTTAGGGTTAGGGAACGCGTTAGGGTGAGGGTAGTTATTAAACCTATCCCACTCTCTAGATACCACTTAGCACGTAAAGGAATATTATTGGGGGTCCAGCCATGGAGAAGAGTTTAGACACTAGGAGAAGATAGGGAACACACCCATTATCAAGAAATCACATTAGGATTCTCTTTTTAACCTGTTCCTTAAAACACTAGTGCTTAGGAAATCTATTGGAGGCAGAAGCAGTCAAGGGTAGCTTAGGGTTAGTGTTAGGGTTAGGGTGAGGGCTAGGGTATGGCTTAGGGTACGGGTTCAGGGAGGGGTTCGGGTAGGGCGTAGGGTATTGGTTAGGGTTAGGGTTAGGGCTAGCGTTAGGTTTAGGGCTCGGTTTAGGGTACGGGTTAGGATTAGGGTACGCGTTAGGGTTAGGGTAGGGGTTAGGGTTAGGGTACGCGTTAGGGTGAGGGTAGTTATTAAACCTATCCCACTCTCTAGATACCCCTTAGCACGTAAAGGAATATTATTTGGGGGTCCAGCCATGGAGAAGAGTTTAGACACGAGGAGAAGATAAGGAACACACCCATTATCAAGAAATCACATTAGGATTCTCTTTTTAACCTGTTCCTTAAAACACTAGTGCTTAGGAAATCTATTGGAGGCAGAAGCAGTCAAGGGTAGCTTAGGGTTAGGGTTAGGGTTAGGGTGAGGGTTAGGGTACGTCTTAGGGTACGGGTTCGGGGAGGGGTTCGGGTAGGGCGTAGGGTATGGGTTAGGGTTAGGGTTAGTGTTAGGTTTAGGGCTTGGTTTAGGGTACGGGTTAGGATTAGGGTACGCGTTAGGGTTAGGGTAGGGGTTAGGGTTAGGGTACGCGTTAGGGTGAGGGTAGTTATTAAACCTATCCCACTCTCTAGATACCCCTTAGCACGTAAAGGAATATTATTTGGGGGTCCAGCCATGGAGAAGAGTTTAGACACGAGGAGAAATAAGGAACACACCCATTATCAAGAAATCACATTAGCATTCTCTTTTTAACCTGTTCCTTAAAACACTAGTGCTTAGGAAATCTATTGGAGGCAGAAGCAGTCAAGGGTAGCTTAGGGTTAGGGTTAAGGTGAGGGTTAGGGTACGGCTTAGGGTACGGGTTCGGGGAGGGGTTCGGGTAGGGCGTAGGGTATGGGTTAGGGTTAGGGTTAGGGCAAGGGTTAGGGTTAGGGCTCGGTTTAGGGTACGGGTTAGGATTAGGGTACGCGTTAGGGTTAGGGTAGGGGTTAGGGTTAGGGTACGCGTTAGGGTGAGGGTAGTTATTAAATCTATCCCACTCTCTAGATACCCCTTAGCACGTAAAGGAATATTATTTGGGGGTCCAGCCATGGAGAAGAGTTTAGACACGAGGAGAAGATAAGGAACACACCCATTATCAAGAAATCACATTAGGATTCTCTTTTTAACCTGTTCCTTAAAACACTAGTGCTTAGGAAATCTACTGGAGGCAGAAGCCGTCAAGGGTAGCTTAGGGTTAGGGTTAGGGTTAGGGTGAGGGTTAGGGTATGGTTTAGGGTACGGGTTCAGGGAGGGTTTCGGGTAGGGCGTAGGGTATGGGTTAGGGTTAGGGTTAGAGTTAGTGTTAGGGTTTGGGCTCGGTTTAGGGTACGGGTTAGGATTAGGGTACGCGCTAGGGTTAGGGTAGGGGTTAGGGTTAGGGTACGCGTTAGGGTGAGGGTAGTTATTAAACCTATCCCACTCTCTAGATACCCCTTAGCACGTAAAGGAATATTATTTGGGGGTCCAGGCATGGAGAAGAGTTTAGACACTAGGAGAAGATAAGGAACACACCCATTATCACGAAATCACATTAGGATTCTCTTTTTAACCTGTTCCTTAAAACACTAGTCCTTAGGAAATCTATTGGAGGCAGAAGCAGTCAAGGGTAGCTTAGTGTTAGTGTTAGGGTTAGGGTGAGGGCTAGGGTATGGCTTAGGGTACGGGTTCGGGGAGGGGTTCGGGTAGGGCGTAGGGTAAGGGTTAGGGTTAGGGTTAGGGCTAGCGTTAGGTTTAGGGCTCGGTTTAGGGTACGGGTTAGGATTAGGGTACGCGTTAGGGTTAGGGTAGGGGTTAGGGTTAGGGTACGCGTTAGGGTGAGGGTAGTTATTAAACCTATCCCACTCTCTAGATACCCCTTAGCACGTAAAGGAATATTATTTGGGGGTCCAGCCATGGAGAAGAGTTTAGACACGAGGAGAAGATAAGGAACACACCCATTATCAAGAAATCACATTAGGATTCTCTTTTTAACCTGTTCCTTAAAACACTAGTGCTTAGGAAATCTATTGGAGGCAGAAGCAGTCAAGGGTAGCTTAGGGTTAGGGTTAGGGTTAGGGTGAGGTTTAGGGTACGGCTTAGGGTACGGGTTCGGGGAGGGGTTCGGGTAGGGCGTAGGGTATGGGTTAGGGTTAGGGTTAGGGTTAGTGTTAGGGTTAGGGCTCGGTTTAGGTTACGGGTTAGGATTAGGGTACGCGTTAGGGTTAGGGTAGGGGTTAGGGTTAGTGTACGCGTTAGGGTGAGGGTAGTTATTAAACCTATCCCACTCTCTAGATACCCCTTAGCACGTAAAGGAATATTAATGGGGGTCCAGCCATGGAGAAGAGTTTAGACACTAGGAGAAGATAAGGAACACACCCATTATCACGAAATCACATTAGGATTCTCTTTTTAACCTGTTCCTTAAAACACTAGTGCTTAGGAAATCTATTGGGGGCAGAAGCAGTCAAGGGTAGCTTAGGGTTAGGGTTAGGGTTAGGGTGAGGGTTAGGGTATGGCTTAGGGTACGGGTTCGGGGAGGGGTTCGGGTAGGGCGTAGGGTATGGGTTAGGTATAGGGTTAGGGATAGTGTTAGGGTTAGGGCTCGGTTTAGGGTATGGGTTCGGATTAGGGTACGCGTTAGGGTTAGGGTAGGGGTTAGGGGTAGGGTACGCATTAGGGTGCGGGTAGTTATTAAACCTATCACACTCTCTAGAAACCCCTTAGCACGTAAAGGAATATTATTTGGGGGTCCAACCATGGAGAAGAGTTTAGACACGAGGAGAAGATAAGGAACACACCCATTATCAAGAAATCACATTAGGATTCTCTTTTTCACCTGTTCCTTAAAACACTAGTGCTTAGGAAATCTATTGGAGGCAGAAGCAGTCAAGGGTAGCTTAGGGTTAGGGTGAGGGTTAGGGTACGGCTTAGGGTACGGGTTCGGGGAGGGGTTCGGGGAGGGGTTCGGGTAGGGCGTAGGGTATGGGTTAGGGTTAGGGTTAGGTTTAGTGTTAGGGTTAGGGCTCGGTTTAGGGTACGGGTTAGGATTAGGGTACGTGTTAGTGTTAGGGTAGGGGTTAGGGTTAGGGTACGCGATAGGGTGAGGTTAGTTATTAAACCTATCCCACTCTGTAGATACCCCTTAGCACGTAAAGGAATATTATTTGGGGGTCGAGCCATGGAGAAGAGTTTAGACACTAGGAGAAGATAAGGAACACACCCATTATCAAGAAATCACATTAGAATTCTCTTTTTAACCTGTTCCTTAAAACACTAGTGCTTAGGAAATCTATTGGAGGCAGAAGCAGTCAAGGGTAGCTTAGGGTTAGGGTTAGGGTTAGGGTGAGGGTTAGGGTACGGCTTAGGGTACGGGTTCGGGGAGGGGTTCGGGTAGGGCGTAGGGTATGGGTTAGGGTTAGGGTTAGGGCAAGGGTTAGGGTTAGGGCTCGGTTTAGGGTACGGGTTAGGATTAGGGTACGCGTTAGGGTTAGGGTAGGGGTTAGGGTTAGAGTACGCGTTAGGGTGAGGGTAGTTATTAAATCTATCCCACTCTCTAGATACCCCTTAGCACGTAAAGGAATATTATTTGGGGGTCCAGCCATGGAGAAGAGTTTAGACACGAGGAGAAGATAAGGAACACACCCATTATCAAGAAATCACATTAGGATTCTCTTTTTAACCTGTTCCTTAAAACACTAGTGCTTAGGAAATCTATTGGAGGAAGAAGCAGTCAAGGGTAGCTTAGGGTTAGGGTTAGGGTTAGGGTGAGGGTTAGGGTACGGCTTAGGATACGGGTTCGGTTAGGGGTTCGGGTAGGGCTTAGGGTATGGGTTAGGGTTAGGGTTAGGGTTAGTGTTAGGGTTAGGGCTCGGTTAAGGGTACGGGTTAGGATTAGGGTACGCGTTAGTGTTAGGGTAGTGGTTAGGGTAAGGGTACGCTTTAGGGTGAGGGTAGTTATTAAACCTATCCCACTCTCTAGATACCCCTTAGCACGTAAAGGAATATTAGTTGGGTGTCCAGCCATGGAGAAGAGTTTAGACACCAGGAGAAGATAAGGAACACACCCATTATCAAGAAATCACATTAGGATTCTCTTTTTAACCTGTTCCTTAAAACACTAGTGCTTAGGAAATCTATTGGAGGCAGAAGCCGTCAAGGGTAGCTTAGGGTTAGGGTTAGGGTTAGGGTGAGGGTTAGGGTACGGCTTAGGGTACGGGTTCGGGGAGGGGTTCGGGTAGGGCGTAGGGTATGGGTTAGGGTTAGGGTTAGGGTTAGGGTTAGGGTTAGGTTTATTGTTAGGGTTAGGGCTCGGTTTAGGGTACGGGTTAGGATTAGGGTACGCGTTAGGGTTAGGGTAGGGGTTAGGGTTAGTGTACGCGTTAGGGTGAGGTTAGTTATTAAACCTATCCCACTCTCTAGATACCCCTTAGCACGTACAGGAATATTATTGGGGGTCCAGCCATGGAGAAGAGTTTAGACACTAGGAGAAGATAAGGAACACACCCATTATCACGAAATCACATTAGGATTCTCTTTTTAACCTGTTCCTTAAAACACTAGTGCTTAGGAAATCTATTTGTGGCAGAAGCAATCAAGGGTAGCTTAGGGTTAGGGTTAGGGTTAGGGTGAGGGTTAGGGTACGGCTTAGGGTACGGGTTCGGGGAGGGGTTCGGGTAGGGCGTAGGGTATGGGTTAGGTATAGGGTTAGGGCTAGTGTTAGGGTTAGGGCTCGGTTTAGGGTATGGGTTAGGATTAGGGTACGCGTTAGTGTTAGGGTAGGGGTTAGGGTTAGGGTACGCGTTAGGGTGGGGGTAGTTATTAAACCTATCACACTCTCTAGATACCCCTTAGCACGTAAAGGAATATTATTTGGGGGTCCAACAATGGAGAAGAGTTTAGACACGAGGACAAGATAAGGAACACACCCATTATCAAGAAATCACATTAGGATTCTCTTTTTCACCTGTTCCTTAAAACACTAGTGCTTAGGAAATCTATTGGAGGCAGAAGCAGTTAAGGGTAGCTTAGGGTTAGGCTGAGGGTTAGGGTACGGCTTAGGGTACGGGTTCAGGGAGGGGTTCGGGGAGGGGTTCGGGTAGGGCGTAGGGTATGGGTTAGGGTTAGGGTTAGGTTTAGTGTTAGGGTTAGGGCTCGGTTTAGGGTACGGGTTAGGATTAGGGTACGTGTTAGTGTTAGGGTAGGGGTTAGGGTTAGGGTACGCGATACGGTGAGGTTAGTTATTAAACCTATCCCACTCTGTAGATACCCCTTAGCACGTAAAGGAATATTATTTGGTGGTCCAGCCATGGAGAAGAGTTTAGACACAAGGAGAAGATAAGGAACACACCCATTATCAAGAAATCACATTAGGATTCTCTTTTTAACCTGTTCCTTAAAACACTAGTGCTTAGGAAATCTATTGGAGGCAGAAGCAGTCAAGGGTAGCTTAGGGTTAGGGTTAGGGTTAGGGTGAGGGTTAGGGTACGGCTTAGGGTACGGGTTCGGGGAGGGGTTCGGGTAGGGCGTAGGGTATGGTTTAGGGTTAGGGTTAGGGCAAGGGTTAGGGTTAGGGCTCGGTTTAGGGTACGGGTTAGGATTAGGGTACGCGTTAGGGTTAGGGTAGGGGTTAGGTTTAGGGTACGCGTTAGGGTGAGGGTAGTTATTAAATCTATCCCACTCTCTAGATACCCCTTAGCACGTAAAGGAATATTAGTTGGGTGTCCAGCCATGGAGAAGAGTTTAGACACCAGGAGAAGATAAGGAACACACCCATTATCAAGAAATCACATTAGGATTCTCTTTTTAACCTGTTCCTTAAAACACTAGTGCTTAGGAAATCTATTGGAGGCAGAAGCCGTCAAGGGTAGCTTAGGGTTAGGGTTAGGGTTAGGGTGAGGGTTAGGTTACGGCTTAGGGTACGGGTTCGGGGAGGGGTTCGGGTAGGGCGTAGGGTATGGGTTAGGGTTAGGGTTAGGGTTAGGGTTAGGGTTAGGTTTATTGTTAGGGTTAGGGCTCGGTTTAGGGTACGGGTTAGGATTAGGGTACGCGTTAGGGTTAGGGTAGGGGTTAGGGTTAGTGTACGCGTTAGGGTGAGGTTAGTTATTAAACCTATCCCACTCTCTAGATACCCCTTAGCACGTACAGGAATATTATTGGGGGTCCAGCCATGGAGAAGAGTTTAGACACTAGGAGAAGATAAGGAACACACCCGTTATCAAGAAATCACATTAGGATTCTCTTTTTAACCTGTTCCTTAAAACACTAGTGCTTAGGAAATCTATTTGTGGCAGAAGCAATCAAGGGTAGCTTAGGGTTAGGGTTAGGGTTAGGGTGAGGGTTAGGGTACGGCTTAGGGTACGGGTTCGGGGAGGGGTTCGGGTAGGGCGTAGGGTATGGGTTAGGTATAGGGTTAGGGCTAGTGTTAGGGTTAGGGCTCGGTTTAGGGTATGGGTTAGGATTAGGGTACGCGTTAGTGTTAGGGTAGGGGTTAGGGTTAGGGTACGCGTTAGGGTGGGGGTAGTTATTAAACCTATCACAGTCTCTAGATACCCCTTAGCACGTAAAGGAATATTATTTGGGGGTCCAACAATGGAGAAGAGTTTAGACACGAGGACAAGATAAGGAACACACCCATTATCAAGAAATCACATTAGGATTCTCTTTTTCACCTGTTCCTTAAAACACTAGTGCTTAGGAAATCTATTGGAGGCAGAAGCAGTTAAGGGTAGCTTAGGGTTAGGCTGAAGGTTAGGGTACGGCTTAGGGTACGGGTTCAGGGAGGGGTTCGGGGAGGGGTTCGGGTAGGGCGTAGGGTATGGGTTAGGGTTAGGGTTAGGTTTAGTGTTAGGGTTAGGGCTCGGTTTAGGGTACGGGTTAGGATTAGGGTACGTGTTAGTGTTAGGGTAGGGGTTAGGGTTAGGGTACGCGATACGGTGAGGTTAGTTATTAAACCTATCCCACTCTGTAGATACCCCTTAGCACGTAAAGGAATATTATTTGGTGGTCCAGCCATGGAGAAGAGTTTAGACACAAGGAGAAGATAAGGAACACACCCATTATCAAGAAATCACATTAGGATTCTCTTTTTAACCTGTTCCTTAAAACACTAGTGCTTAGGAAATCTATTGGAGGCAGAAGCAGTCAAGGGTAGCTTAGGGTTAGGGTTAGGGTTAGGGTGAGGGTTAGGGTACGGCTTAGGGTACGGGTTCGGGGAGGGGTTCGGGTAGGGCGTAGGGTATGGTTTAGGGTTAGGGTTAGGGCAAGGGTTAGGGTTAGGGCTCGGTTTAGGGTACGGGTTAGGATTAGGGTACGCGTTAGGGTTAGGGTAGGGGTTAGGTTTAGGGTACGCGTTAGGGTGAGGGTAGTTATTAAATCTATCCCACTCTCTAGATACCCCTTAGCACGTAAAGGAATATTATTTGGGGGTCCAGCCATGGAGAAGAGTTTAGACACGAGGAGAAGATAAGGAACACACCCATTATCAAGAAATCACATTAGGATTCTCTTTTTAACCTGTTCCTTAAAACACTAGTGCTTAGGAAATCTATTGGAGGAAGAAGCAGTCAAGGGTAGCTTAGTGTTAGGGTTAGGGTTAGGGTGAGGGTTAGGGTACGGCTTAGGATACGGGTTCGGTTAGGGGTTCGGGTAGGGCGTAGGGTATGGGTTAGGGTTAGGGTTAGGGTTAGTGTTAGGGTTAGGGCTCGGTTAAGGGTACGGGTTAGGATTAGGGTACGCGTTAGTGTTAGGGTAGTGGTTAGGGTAAGGGTACGCGTTAGGGTGAGGGTAGTTATTAAACCTATCCCACTCTCTAGATACCCCTTAGCACGTAAAGGAATATTATTTGGGTGTCCAGCCATGGAGAAGAGTTTAGACACCAGGAGAAGATAAGGAACACACCCATTATCAAGAAATCACATTAGGATTCTCTTTTTAACCTGTTCCTTAAAACACTAGTGCTTAGGAAATCTATTGGAGGCAGAAGCCGTCAAGGGTAGCTTAGGGTTAGGGTTAGGGTTAGGGTGAGGGTTAGGGTACGGCTTAGGGTACGGGTTCGGGGAGGGGTTCGGGTAGGGCGTAGGGTATGGGTTAGGGTTAGGGTTAGGGTTAGGGTTAGGGTTATTGTTAGGGTTAGGGCTCGGTTTAGGGTACGGGTTAGGATTAGGGTACGCGTTAGGGTTAGGGTAGGGGTTAGGGTTAGTGTACGCGTTAGGGTGAGGGTAGTTATTAAACCTATCCCACTCTCTAGATACCCCTTAGCACGTACAGGAATATTATTGGGGGTCCAGCCATGGAGAGAGTTTAGACACTAGGAGAAGATAAGGAACACACCCATTATCACGAAATCACATTAGGATTCTCTTTTTAACCTGTTCCTTAAAACACTAGTGCTTAGGAAATCTATTGGTGGAAGAAGCAATCAAGGGTAGCTTAGGGTTAGGGTTAGGGTTAGGGTGAGGGTTAGGGTATGGCTTAGGGTACGGGTTCGGGGAGGGGTTCGGGTAGGGCGTAGGGTATGGGTTAGGGTTAGGGTTAGGGTTAGTGTTAGGTTTAGGGCTCGGTTTAGGGTACGGGTTAGGATTAGGGTACGCGTTAGTGTTAGGGTAGGGGTTAGGGTTAGGGTATGCGATAGGGTGAGGTTAGTTATTAAACCTATCCCACTCTCTAGATACCCCTTAGCACGTAAAGGAATATTATTTGGGGGTCCAGCCATGGAGAAGAGTTTAGACACTAGGAGAAGATAAGGAACACACCCATTATCAAGAAATCACATTAGGATTCTCTTTTTCACCTGTTCCTTAAAACACTAGTGCTTAGGAAATCTATTGGAGGCAGAAGCAGTCAAGGGTAGCTTAGGGTTAGGGTTAGGGTTAGGGTGAGGTTTAGGGTACGGCTTAGGGTACGGGTTCGGGGAGGGGTTCGGGTAGGGCGTAGGGTATGGGTTAGGGTTAGGGTTAGGGCAAGGGTTAGGGTTAGGGCTCAGTTTAGGGTACGGGTTAGGATTAGGGTACGCGTTAGGGTTAGGGTAGGGGTTAGGGTTAGGGTACGCGTTAGGGTGAGGGTAGTTATTAAATCTATCCCACTCTCTAGATACCCCTTAGCACGTAAAGGAATATTATTTGGGGGTCCAGCCATGGAGAAGAGTTTAGACACGAGGAGAAGATAAGGAACACACCCATTATCAAGAAATCACATTAGGATTCTCTTTTTAACCTGTTCCTTAAAACACTAGTGCTTAGGAAATCTATTGGAGGAAGAAGCAGTCAAGGGTAGCTTAGGGTTAGGGTTAGGGTTAGGGTGAGGGTTAGGGTATGGCTTAGGATACGGGTTCGGGGAGGGGTTCGGGTAGGGCGTAGGGTATGGGTTAGGGTTAGGGTTAGGGTTAGTGTTAGGGTTAGGGCTCGGTTAAGGGTACGGGTTAGGATTAGGGTACGCGTTAGTGTTAGGGTAGTGGTTAGGGTAAGGGTACGCTTTAGGGTGAGGTTAGTTATTAAACCTATCCCACTCTCTAGATACCCCTTAGCACGTAAAGGAATATTATTTGGGTGTCCAGCCATGGAGAAGAGTTTAGACACTAGGAGAAGATAAGGAACACACCCATTATCAAGAAATCACATTAGGATTCTCTTTTTAACCTGTTCCTTAAAACACTAGTGCTTAGGAAATCTATTGGAGGCAGAAGCCGTCAAGGGTAGCTTAGGGTTAGGGTTAGGGTTAGGGTGAGGGTTAGGGTTCGGCTTAGAGTACGGGTTCGGGGAGGGGTTCGGGTAGGGCGTAGGGTATGGGTTAGGGTTAGGGTTAGGGTTAGGGTTAGGGTTAGGGTTATTGTTAGGGTTAGGGCTCGGTTTAGGGTACGGGTTAGGATTACGGTATGCGTTAGTGTTAGGGTAGGGGTTAGGGTTAGTGTACGCGTTAGGGTGAGGGTAGTTATTAAACCTATCCCACTCTCTAGATACCCCTTAGCACGTACAGGAATATTATTGGGGGTCCAGCCATGGAGAAGAGTTTAGACACTAGGAGAAGATAAGGAACACACCCATTATCACGAAATCACATTAGGATTCTCTTTTTAACCTGTTCCTTAAAACACTAGTGCTTAGGAAATCTATTGGTGGCAGAAGCAATCAAGGGTAGCTTAGGGTTAGGGTTAGGGTTAGGGTGAGGGTTAGGGTATGGCTTAGGGTACGGGTTCGGGGAGGGGTTCGGGTAGGGCGTAGGGTATGGGTTAGGTATAGGGTTAGGGCTAGTGTTAGGGTTAGGGCTCGGTTTAGGGTATGGGTTAGGATTAGGGTACGCGTTAGGGTTAGGGTAGGGGTTAGGGTTAGGGTACGCGTTAGGTTGGGGGTTGTTATTAAACCTATCACACTCTCTAGATACCCCTTAGCACGTAAAGGTATATTATTTGGGGGTCCAGCCATGAAGAAGAGTTTAGACACTAGGAGAAGAAAAGGAACACACCCATTATCACGAAATCACATTAGGATTCTCTTTTTAACCTGTTCCTTAAAACACTAGTGCTTAGGAAATCTATTGGAGGCAGAAGCCGTCAAGGGTAGCTTAAGGTTAGGGTTAGGGTTAGGGTGAGGGTTAGGGTACGGTTTAGGGTACGGGTTCAGGGAGGGGTTCGGGTAGGGCGTAGGTTATGTGTTAGGGTTAGGGTTAGAGTTAGTGTTAGGGTTAGGGCTCGGTTTAGGGTACGGGTTAGGATTAGGGTACGCGCTAGGGTTAGGGTAGGGGTTAGAGTTAGGGTACGCGTTAGGGTGAGGGTAGTTATTAAACCTATCCCACTCTCTAGATACCCCTTAGCACGTAAAAGAATATTATTTGGGGGTCCAGCCATGGAGAAGAGTTTAGACACTAGGAGAAGATAAGGAACACACCCATTATCACGAAATCACATTAGGATTCTCTTTTTAACCTGTTCCTTAAAACACTAGTGCTTAGGAAATCTATTGGAGGCAGAAGCAGTCAAGGGTAGCTTAGGGTTAGTGTTAGGTTTAGGGTGAGGGCTAGGGTATGGCTTAGGGTACGGGTTCGGGGAGGGGTTCGGGTAGGGCGTAGGGTATGGGTTAGGGTTAGGGTTAGGGCTAGCGTTAGGTTTAGGGCTCGGTTTAGGGTACGGGTTAGGATTAGGGTACGCGTTAGGGTTAGGGTAGGGGTTAGGGTTAGTGTACGCGTTAGGGTGAGGGTAGTTATTAAACCTATCCCACTCTCTAGATACCTCTTAGCACGTAAAGGAATATTATTTGGGGGTCCAACCATGGAGAAGAGATTAGACACGAGGAAAAGATAAGGAACACACCCATTATCAAGAAATCACATTAGGATTCTCTTTTTCACCTGTTCCTTAAAACACTAGTGCTTAGGAAATCTATTGCAGGCAGAAGCAGTCAAGGGTAGCTTAGGGTTAGGGTTAGGGTTAGGGTGAGGGTTAGGGTATGGCTTAGGGTACGGGTTCGGGGAGGGGTTCGGGTAGGGCGTAGGGTATGGGTTAGGGTTAGGGTTAGGTTTAGTGTTAGGGTTAGGGCTCGGTTTAGGGTACGGGTTAGGATTAGGGTACGTGTTAGTGTTAGGGTAGGGGTTAGGGTTAGGGTACGCGATAGGGTGAGGTTAGTTATTAAACCTATCCCACTCTGTAGATACCCCTTAGCACGTAAAGGAATATTATTTGGTGGTCCAGCCATGGAGAAGAGTTTAGACACTAGGAGAAGATAAGGAACACACCCATTATCAAGAAATCCCATTAGGATTCTCTTTTTAACCTGTTCCTTAAAACACTAGTGCTTAGGAAATCTATTGGAGGCAGAAGCAGTCAAGGGTAGCTTAGGGTTAGGGTTAGGGTTAGGGTGAGGGTTAGGGTACGGCTTAGGGTACGGGTTCGGGGAGGGGTTCGGGTAGGGCGTAGGGTATGGGTTAGGGTTAGGGTTAGGGCAAGGGTTAGGGTTAGGGCTCGGTTTAGGGTACGGGTTAGGATTAGGGTACGCGTTAGGTTTAGAGTAGGGGTTAGGGTTAGGGTACGCGTTAGGGTGGGAGTAGTTATTAAACCTATCCCACTCTCTAGATACCCCTTAGCACGTAAAGCAATATTATTTGGGGGTCCAGCCATGGAGAAAAGTTTAGACACGAGGAGAAGATAAGGAACACACCCATTATCACGAAATCCCATTAGGATTCTCTTTTTAACCTGTTCCTTAAAACACTTTTGCTTAGGAAATCTATTGGAGGCAGAAGCAGTCAAGGGTAGCTTAGGGTTAGGTTTAGGGTTAGGGTGAGGGTTAGGGTACGGCTTAGGGTACGGGTTCGGGGAGGGGTTCGGGTAGAGCGTAGGGTATGGGTTAGGGTTAGGGTTAGGGCTAGTGTTAGGTTTAGGGCTCGGTTTAGGGTACGGGTTAGGATTAGGGTACGCGTTAGGGTTAGGGTAGGGGTTAGGGTTAGGGTACGCGTTAGGGTGAGGGTAGTTATTAAACCTATCCCACTCTCTAGATACCCCTTAGCACGTAAAGGAATATTATTTGGGGGTCCAGCCATGGAGAAGAGTTTAGACACTAGGAGAAGATAAGGAACACACCCATTATCAAGAAATCACATTAGGATTCTCTTTTTAACCTGTTCCTTAAAACACTAGTGCTTAGGAAATCTATTGGAGGCAGAAGCAGTCAAGGGTAGCTTAGGGTTAGGGTTAGGGTTAGGGTGAGGGTTAGGGTACGGCTTAGGGTACGGGTTCGGGGAGGGGTTCGGGTAGCGCGTAGGGTATTGGTTAGGGTTAGGGTTAGGGCTAGTGTTAGGGTTAGGGCTCGGTTTAGGGTACGGGTTAGGATTAGGGTACGCGTTAGGGTTAGGGTAGGTGTTAGGGTTAGGGAACGCGTTAGGGTGAGGGTAGTTATTAAACCTATCCCACTCTCTAGATACCCCTTAGCACGTAAAGGAATATTATTTGGGGGTCCAGCCATGGAGAAGAGTTTAGACACGAGGAGAAGATAAAGAACACACCCATTATCAAGAAATCACATTAGGATTCTCTTTTTAACCTTTTCCTTAAAACACTAGTGCTTAGGAAATCTATTGGAGGCAGAAGCCGTCAAGGGTAGCTTAGGGTTAGTGTTAGGGTTAGGGTGAGGGTTAGGGTACGGTTTAGGGTACGGGTTCAGGGAGGGGTTCGGGTAGGGCGTAGGGTATGGGTTAGGGTTAGGGTCAGAGTTAGTGTTAGGGTTAGGGCTCGGTTTAGGTTACGGTTTAGGATTAGGGTACGCGCTAGGGTTAGGGTAGGGGTTAGGGTTAGGGTACGCGTTAGGGTGAGGGTAGTTATTAAACCTATCCCACTCTCTAGATACCCCTTAGCACGTAAAAGTATATTATTTGGGGGTCCAGCCATGGAGAAGAGTTTAGACACTAGGAGAAGATAAGGAACACACCCATTATCACGAAATCACATTAGGATTCTCTTTTTAACCTGTTCCTTAAAACACTAGTGCTTAGGAAATCTATTGGAGGCAGAAGCAGTCAAGGGTAGCTTAGGGTTAGTGTTAGGGTTAGGGTGAGGGCTAGGGTATGGCTTAGGGTACGGGCTCGGGGAGGGGTTCGGGTAGGGCGTAGGGTATGGGTTAGGGTTAGGGTTAGGGCTAGCGTTAGGTTTAGGGCTCGGTTTAGGGTACGGGTTAGGATTAGGGTACGCGTTAGGGTTAGGGTAGGGGTTAGGGTTAGGGTACGCGTTAGGGTGAGGGTAGTTATTAAACCTATCCCACTCTCTAGATACCCCTTAGCACGTAAAGGAATATTATTTGGGGGTCCAGCCATGGAGAAGAGTTTAGACACGAGGAGAAGATAAGGAACACACCCATTATCAAGAAATCACATTAGGATTCTCTTTTTAACCTGTTCCTTAAAACACTAGTGCTTAGGAAATCTATTGGAGGCAGAAGCAGTCAAGGGTAGCTTAGGGTTAGCGTTAGGGTTAGGGTGAGGGTTAGGGTATGGCTTAGTGTACGGGTTCGGGGAGGGGTTCGGGTAGGGCGTAGGGTATGGGTTAGGTATAGGGTTAGGGCTAGTGTTAGGGTTAGGGCTCGGTTTAGGGTATGGGTTCGGATTAGGGTACCCGTTAGGGTTGGGGTAGGGGTTAGGGTTAGGGTACGCATTAGGGTGCGGGTAGTTATTAAACCTATCACACTCTCTAGAAACCCCTTAGCACGTAAAGGAATATTATTTGGGGGTCCAACCATGGAGAAGAGTTTAGACACGAGGAGAATATAAGGAACACACCCATTATCAAGAAATCACATTAGGATTCTCTTTTTCACCTGTTCCTTAAAACACTAGTGCTTAGGAAATCTATTGGAGGCAGAAGCAGTCAAGGGTAGCTTAGGGTTAGGGTTAGGGTTAGGGTGAGGGTTAGGGTATGGCTTAGGGTACGGGTTCGGGGAGGGGTTCAGGTAGGGCGTAGGGTATGGGTTAGGGTTAGGGTTAGGTTTAGTGTTAGGGTTAGGGCTCGGTTTAGGTTACGGGTTAGTATTAGGGTACGTGTTAGTGTTAGGGTAGGGGTTAGGGTTAGGGTACGCGATAGGGTGAGGTTAGTTATTAAACCTATCACACTCTGTAGATACCCCTTAGCACGTAAAGGAATATTATTTGGTGGTCCAGCCATGGAGAAGAGTTTAGACACTAGGAGAAGATAAGGAACACACCCATTATCAAGAAATCACATTAGGATTCTCTTTTTAACCTGTTCCTTAAAACACTAGTGCTTAGGAAATCTATTGGAGGCAGAAGCAGTCAAGGGTAGCTTAGGGTTAGGGTTAGGGTTAGGGTGAGGGTTAGGGTACGGCTTAGGGTACGGGTTCGGGGAGGGGTTCGGGTAGGGCGTAGGGTATTGGTTAGGGTTAGGGTTAGGGCTAGTGTTAGGGTTAGGGCTCGGTTTAGGGTACGGGTTAGGATTAGGGTACGCGTTAGTGTTAGGGTAGGGGTTAGGGTTAGGGAACGCGTTAGGGTGATGGTAGTTATTAAACCTATCCCACTCTCTAGATACCCCTTAGCACGTAAAGGAATATTATTTGGGGGTCCAGCCATGGAGAAGAGTTTAGACACGAGGAGAAGATAAGGAACACACCCATTATAACGAAATCACATTAGGATTCTCTTTTTAACCTGTTCCTTAAAACACTAGTGCTTAGGAATCTATTGGAGGCAGAAGCAGTCAAGGGTAGCTTAGGGTTAGGGTTAGGGTTAGGGTGAGGGTTAGGGTACGGCTTAGGGTACGGGTTCGGGGAGGGGTTCGGGTAGAGCGTAGGGTATGGGTTAGGGTGAGGGTTAGGGCTAGTGTTAGGTTTAGGGCTCGGTTTAGGTTACGGGTTAGGATTAGGGTACGCGTTAGGGTTAGGGTAGGGGTTAGGGTTAGTGTACGCGTTAGGGTGAGGATAGTTATTAAACCTATCCCACTCTCTAGATACCCCTTAGCACGTAAAGGAATATTATTTGGGGGTCCAGCCATGGAGAAGAGTTTAGACACGAGGACAAGATAAGGAACACACCCATTATCAAGAAATCACATTAGGATTCTCTTTTTAACCTGTTCCTTAAAACACTAGTGCTTAGCAAATCTATTGGAGGAAGAAGCAGTCAAGGGTAGCTTAGGGTTAGGGTTAGGGTTAGGGTGAGGGTTAGGGTACGGCTTAGGGTACGGGTTCGGGGAGGGGTTCGGGTAGGGCGTAGGGTATGGGTTAGGGTTAGGGTTAGGGTTAGTGTTAGGGTTAGGGCTCGGTTAAGGGTACGGTTTAGGATTAGGGTACGCGTTAGTGTTAGGGTAGTGGTTAGGGTAAGGGTACGCTTTAGGGTGAGGGTAGTTATTAAACCTATCCCACTCTCTAGATACCCCTTAGCACGTAAAGGAATATTATTTGGGGGTCCAGCCATGGAGAAGAGTTTAGACACTAGGAGAAGATAAGGAACACACCCATTATCACGAAATCACATTAGGATTCTCTTTTTAACCTGTTCCTTAAAACACTAGTGCTTAGGAAATCTATTGGAGGCAGAAGCCATCAAGGGTAGCTTAGGGTTAGGGTTAGGGTTAGGGTGAGGGTTAGGGTACGGCTTAGGGTACGGGTTCGGGGAGGGGTTCGGGTAGGGCGTAGGGTATGGGTTAGGTATAGGGTTAGGGCTAGTGTTAGGGTTAGGGCTCGGTTTAGGGTATGGGTTAGGATTAGGGTACGCGTTAGGGTTAGGGTAGGGGTTAGGGTTTGGGAACGCGTTAGGTTGGGGGTAGTTATTAAACCTATCACACTCTCTAGATACCCCTTAGCACGTAAAGGTATATTATTTGGGGGTCCAGCCATGGAGAAGAGTTTAGACACGAGGAGAAGATAAGGAATACACCCATTATCAAGAAATCACATTAGGATTCTCTTTTTCACCTGTTCCTTAAAACACTAGTGCTTAGGAAATCTATTGGAGGCAGAAGCAGTCAAGGGTAGCTTAGGGTTAGGGTTAGGGTTAGGGTGAGGGTTAGGGTATGGCTTAGGGTACAGGTTCGGGGAGGGGTTCGGGTAGGGCGTAGGGTATGGGTTAGGGTTAGGGTTAGGGTAGGTGTTAGGGTTAGGGCTCGGTTTAGGGTAAGGGTTAGGATTACGGTACGCGTTAGTGTTAGGGTAGGGGTTAGGGTTAGGGTACGCGATAGGGTGAGGGTGGTTATTAAACCTATCCCACTCTCTAGATACCCCTTAGCACGTAAAGGAATATTATTTGGGGGTCCAGCCATGGAGAAGAGTTTAGACACTAGGAGAAGATAAGGAACACACCCATTATCAAGAAATCACATTAGGATTCTCTTTTTAACCTGTTCCTTAAAACACTAGTGCTTAGGAAATCTATTGGAGGCAGAAGCAGTCAAGGGTAGCTTAGGGTTAGGGTTAGGGTTAGGGTGAGGGTTAGGGTACGGCTTAGGGTACGGGTTCGGGGAGGGGTTCGGGTAGCGCGTAGGGTATTGGTTAGGGTTAGGGTTAGGGCTAGTGTTAGGGTTAGGGCTCGGTTTAGGGTACGGGTTAGGATTAGGGTACACGTTAGGGTTAGGGTAGGGGTTAGGGTTAGGGAACGCGTTAGGGTGAGGGTAGTTATTAAACCTATCCCACTCTCTAGATAGCCCTTAGCACGTAAAGGAATATTATTTGGGGGTCCAGCCATGGAGAAGAGTTTAGACACGAGGAGAAGATAAGGAACACACCCATTATCAAGAAATCACATTAGGATTCTCTTTTTAACCTGTTCCTTAAAACACTAGTGCTTAGGAAATCTATTGGAGGCAGAAGCCGTCAAGGGTAGCTTAGGGTTAGGGTTAGGGTTAGGGTGAGGGTTAGGGTACGGTTTAGGGTACGGGTTCAGGGAGGGGTTCGGGTAGGGCGTAGGGTATGGGTTAGGGTTAGGGTTAGAGTTAGTGTTAGGGTTAGGGCTCGGTTTAGGGTACGGGTTAGGATTAGGGTACGCGCTAGGGTTAGGGTAGGGGTTAGGGTTAGGGTACGCGTTAGGGTGAGGGTAGTTATTAAACCTATCCCACTCTCTAGATACCCCTTAGCACGTAAAAGAATATTATTTGGGGGTCCAGCCATGGAGAAGAGTTTAGACACTAGGAGAAGATAAGGAACACACCCATTATCACGAAATCACATTAGGATTCTCTTTTTAACCTGTTCCTTAAAACACTAGTGCTTAGGAAATCTATTGGAGGCAGAAGCAGTCAAGGGTAGCTTAGGGTTAGTGTTAGGGTTAGGGTGAGGGCTAGGGTATGGCTTAGGGTACGGGTTGGGGGAGGAGTTCGGGTAGGGCGTAGGGTATGGGTTAGGTTTAGGGTTAGGGTTAGTGTTAGGGTTAGGGCTCGGTTTAGGGTACGGGTTAGGATTAGGGTACGCGTTAGGGTTAGGGTAGGGGTTAGGGTTAGTGTACGTGTTAGGGTGAGGGTAGTTATTAAACCTATCCCACTCTCTAGATACCCCTTAGCACGTAAAGGAATATTAATGGGGGTCCAGCCATGGAGAAGAGTTTAGACACTAGGAGAAGATAAGGAACACACCCATTATCACGAAATCACATTAGGATTCTCTTTTTAACCTGTTCCTTAAAACACTAGTGCTTAGGAAATCTATTGGAGGCAGAAGCAGTCAAGGGTAGCTTAGGGTTAGGGTTAGGGTTAGGGTGAGGGTTAGGGTATGGCTTAGTGTACGGGTTCGGGGAGGGGTTCGGGTAGGGCGTAGGGTATGGGTTAGGTATAGGGTTAGGGCTAGTGTTAGGGTTAGGGCTCGGTTTAGGGTATGGGTTCGGATTAGGGTACGCGTTAGGGTTAGGGTAGGGGTTAGGGTTAGGGTACGCATTAGGGTGCGGGTAGTTATTAAACCTATCACACTCTCTAGAAACCCCTTAGCACGTAAAGGAATATTATTTGGGGGTCCAACCATGGAGAAGAGTTTAGACACGAGGAGAAGATAAGGAACACACCCATTATCAAGAAATCACATTAGGATTCTCTTTTTCACCTGTTCCTTAAAACACTAGTGCTTAGGAAATCTATTGGAGGCAGAAGCAGTCAAGGGTAGCTTAGGGTTAGGGTTAGGGTTAGGGTGAGGGTTAGGGTATGGCTTAGGGTACGGGTTCGGGGAGGGGTTCGGGTAGGGCGTAGGGTATGGGTTAGGGTTAGGGTTAGGTTTAGTGTTAGGGTTAGGGCTCGGTGTAGGGTACGGGTTCGTATTAGGGTACGTGTTAGTGTTAGGGTAGGGATTAGGGTTAGGGTACGCGATAGGGTGAGGTTAGTTATTAAACCTATCCCACTCTGTAGATACCCCTTAGCACGTACAGGAATATTATTGGGGTTCCAGCCATGGAGAATAGTTTAGACACTAGGAGAAGATAAGGAACACACCCATTATCACGAAATCACATTAGGATTCTCTTTTTAACCTGTTCCTTAAAACACTAGTGCTTAGGAAATCTATTGGTGGCAGAAGCAATCAAGGGTAGCTTAGGGTTAGGGTTAGGGTTAGGGTGAGGGTTAGGGTATGGCTTAGGGTACGGGTTCGGGGAGGGGTTTGGGTAGGGCGTAGGGTATGGGTTAGGTATAGGGTTAGGGCTAGTGTTAGGGTTAGGGCTCGGTTTAGGGTATGGGTTAGGATTAGGGTACGCGTTAGGGTTAGGGTAGGGGTTAGGGTTAGGGTACGCGTTAGGTTGGGGGTAGTTATTAAACCTATCACACTCTCTAGATACCGCTTAGCACGTAAATGTATATTATTTGGGGGTCCAGCCATGGAGAAGAGTTTAGACACGAGGAGAAGATAAGGAATACACCCATTATCAAGAAATCACATTAGGATTCTCTTTTTCACCTGTTCCTTAAAACACTAGTGCTTAGGAAATCTATTGGAGGCAGAAGCAGTCAAGGGTAGCTTAGGGTTAGGGTTAGGGTTAGGGTGAGGGTTAGGGTACGGTTTAGGGTACGGGTTCAGGGAGGGGTTCGGGTAGGGCGTAGGGTATGGGTTAGGGTTAGCGTTAGGGTTAGTGTTAGGGTTAGGGCTCGGTTTAGGGTACGGGTTAGGATTAGGGTACACGTTAGTGTTAGGGTAGGGGTTAGGGTTAGGGTACGCGATAGGGTGAGGTTAGTTATTAAACCTATCCCACTCTCTAGATACCCCTTAGCACGTAAAGGAATATTATTTGGGGGTCCAGCCATGGAGAAGAGTTTAGACACTAGGAGAAGATAAGGAACACACCCATTATCAAGAAATCACATTAGGATTCTCTTTTTAACCTGTTCCTTAAAACACTAGTGCTTACGAAATCTATTGGAGGCAGAAGCAGTCAAGGGTAGCTTAGGGTTAGGGTTAGGGTTAGGGTGAGGGTTAGTGTACGGCTTAGGGTACGGGTTCGGGGAGGGGTTCGGGTAGCGCGTAGGGTATTGGTTAGGGTTAGGGTTAGCGCTAGTGTTAGGGTTAGGGCTCGGTTTAGGGTACGGGTTAGGATTAGGGTACACGTTAGGGTTAGGGTAGGGGTTAGGGTTAGGGAACGCGTTAGGGTGAGGGTAGTTATTAAACCTATCCCACTCTCTAGATACCCCTTAGCACGTAAAGGAATATTATTTGGGGGTCCAGCCATGGAGAAGAGTTTAGACACGAGGAGAAGATAAGGAACACACCCATTATCAAGAAATCACATTAGGATTCTCTTTTTAACCTGTTCCTTAAAACACTAGTGTTTAGGAAACCTATTGGAGGCAGAAGCCATCAAGGGTAGCTTAGGGTTAGGGTTAGGGTTAGGGTGAGGGTTAGGGTACGGTTTAGGGTACGGGTTCAGGGAGGGGTTCGGGTAGGGCGTAGGGTATGGGTTAGGGTTAGGGTTAGAGTTAGTGTTAGGGTTAGGGCTTGGTTTAGGGTACGGGTTAGGTTTAGGGTACGCGCTAGGGTTAGGGTAGGGGATAGGGTTAGGGTACGCGTTAGGGTGAGGTTAGTTATTAAACCTATCCCACTCTCTAGATACCCCTTAGCACGTAAAAGAATATTATTTGGGGGTCCAGCCATGGAGAAGAGTTTAGACACTAGGAGAAGATAAGGAACACACCCATTATCACGAAATCACATTAGGATTCTCTTTTTAACCTGTTCCTTAAATCACTAGTGCTTAGGAAATCTATTGGAGGCAGAAGCAGTCAAGGGTAGCTTAGGGTTAGTGTTAGGGTTAGGGTGAGGGCTAGGGTATGGCTTAGGGTACGGGTTCGGGGAGGGGTTCGGGTAGGGCGTAGGGTATGGGTTAGGATTAGGGTTAGGGCTAGCGTTAGGTTTAGGGCTCGGTTTAGGGTACGGGTTAGGATTAGGGTACGCGTTAGGGTTAGGGTAGGGGTTAGGGTTAGGGTACGCGTTAGGGTGAGGGTAGTTATTAAACCTATCCCACTCTCTAGATACCACTTAGCACGTAAAGGAATATTATTTGGGGGTCCAGCCATGCAGAAGAGTTTAGACACGAGGAGAAGATAAGGAACACACCCATTATCAAGAAATCACATTAGGATTCTCTTTTTAACCTGTTCCTTAAAACACTAGTGCTTACGAAATCTATTGGAGGCAGAAGCAGTCAAGGGTAGCTTAGGGTTAGGGTTAGGGTTAGGGTGAGGGTTAGGGTACGGCTTAGGGTACGGGTTCGGGGAGGGGTTCGGGTAGGGCGTAGGGTATGGGTTAGTGTTAGGTTTAGGGTTACTGTTAGGGTTAGGGCTCGGTTTAGGGTACGGGTTAGGATTAGGGTACGCGTTAGGGTTAGGGTAGGGGTTAGGGTTAGTGTACGCGTTAGGGTGAGGGTAGTTTTTAAACCTATCCCACTCTCTAGATACCCCTTAACACGTAAAGGAATATTAATGGGGGTCCAGCCATGGAGAAGAGTTTAGACACTAGGAGAAGATAAGGAACACACCCATTTTCACGAAATCACATTAGGATTCTCTTTTTAACCTGTTCCTTAAAACACTAGTGCTTAGGAAATCTATTGGAGGCAGAAGCATTCAAGGGTAGCTTAGGGTTAGGGTTAGGGTTAGGGTGAGGGTTAGGGTATGGCTTAGGGTACGGGTTCAGGGAGGGGTTCGGGTAGGGCGTAGGGTATGGTTTAGGGTTAGGGTTAGGGTTAGTGTTAGGGTTAGGGCTCGGTTTAGGGTATGGGTTCGGATTAGGGTACGCGTTAGGGTTAGGGTAGGGGTTAGGGTTAGGGTACGCATTAGTGTGCGGGTAGTTATTAAACCTATCACACTCTCTAGAAACCCCTTAGCACGTAAAGGAATATTATTTGGGGGTCCAACCATGGAGAAGAGTTTAGACACGAGGAGAAGATAAGGAACACACCCATTATCAAGAAATCACATTAGGATTCTCTTTTTCACCTGTTCCTTAAAACATTAGTGCTTAGGAAATCTATTGGAGGCAGAAGCAGTCAAGGGTAGCTTAGGGTTAGGGTTAGGGTTAGGGTGAGGGTTAGGGTATGGCTTAGGGTACGGGTTCGGGGAGGGGTTCGGGTAGGGCGTCGGTTATGGGTTAGGGTTAGGGTTAGGTTTAGTGTTAGGGTTAGGGCTCGGTTTAGGGTACGGGTTAGGATTAGGGTACGTGTTAGTGTTAGGGTAGGGGTTAGGGTTAGGGTACGCGATAGGGTGAGGTTAGTTATTAAACCTATCCCACTCTGTAGATACCCCTTAGCACGTAAAGGAATATTATTTGGTGGTCCAGCCATGGAGAAGAGTTTAGACACTAGGAGAAGATAAGGAACACACCCATTATCAAGAAATCACATTAGGATTCTCTTTTTAACCTGTTCCTTAAAACACTAGTGCTTAGGAAATCTATTGGAGGCAGAAGCAGTCAAGGGTAGCTTAGGGTTAGGGTTAGGGTTAGGGTGAGGGTTAGGGTACGGCTTAGGGTACGGGTTCGGGGAGGGGTTCGGGTAGGGCGTAGGGTATGGGTTAGGGTTAGGGTTAGGGCAAGGGTTAGGGTTAGGGCTCGGTTTAGGGTACGGGTTAGGATTAGGGTACGCGTTAGGGTTAGGGTAGTGGTTAGGGTTAGGGTACGCGTTAGGGTGAGGGTAGTTATTAAATCTATCCCACTCTCTAGATACCCCTTAGCACGTAAAGGAATATTATTTGGGGGTCCAGCCATGGAGAAGAGTTTAGACACGAGGAGAAGATAAGGAACACACCCATTATCAAGAAATCACATTAGGATTCTCTTTTTAACCTGTTCCTTAAAACACTAGTGCTTAGGAAACCTATTGGAGGCAGAAGCCATCAAGGGTAGCTTAGGGTTAGGGTTAGGGTTAGGGTGAGGGTTAGGGTACGGTTTAGGGTACGGGTTCAGGGAGGGGTTCGGGTAGGGCGTAGGGTATGGGTTAGGGTTAGGGTTAGAGTTAGTGTTAGGGTTAGGGCTCGGTTTAGGGTACGGGTTAGGTTTAGGGTACGCGCTAGGGTTAGGGTAGGGGATAGGGTTAGGATACGCGTTAGGGTGAGGTTAGTTATTAAACCTATCCCACTCTCTAGATACCCCTTAGCACGTAAAAGAATATTATTTGGGGGTCCAGCCATGGAGAAGAGTTTAGACACTAGGAGAAGATAAGGAACACACCCATTATCACGAAATCACATTAGGATTCTCTTTTTAACCTGTTCCTTAAATCACTAGTGCTTAGGAAATCTATTGGAGGCAGAAGCAGTCAAGGGTAGCTTAGGGTTAGTGTTAGGGTTAGGGTGAGGGCTAGGGTATGGCTTAGGGTACGGGTTCGGGGAGGGGTTCGGGTAGGGCGTAGGGTATGGGTTAGGATTAGGGTTAGGGCTAGCGTTAGGTTTAGGGCTCGGTTTAGGGTACGGGTTAGGATTAGTGTACGCGTTAGGGTTAGGGTAGGGGTTAGGGTTAGGGTACACGTTAGGGTGAGGGTAGTTATTAAACCTATCCCACTCTCTAGATACCACTTAGCACGTAAAGGAATATTATTTGGGGGTCCAGCCATGCAGAAGAGTTTACACACGAGGAGAAGATAAGGAACACACCCATTATCAAGAAATCACATTAGGATTCTCTTTTTAACCTGTTCCTTAAAACACTAGTGCTTACGAAATCTATTGGAGGCAGAAGCAGTCAAGGGTAGCTTAGGGTTAGGGTTAGGGTTAGGGTGAGGGTTAGGGTACGGCTTAGGGTACGGGTTCGGGGAGGGGTTCGGGTAGGGCGTAGGGTATGGGTTAGGGTTAGGTTTAGGGTTAGTGTTAGGGTTAGGGCTCGGTTTAGGGTACGGGTTAGGATTAGGGTACGCGTTAGTGTTAGGGTAAGGGTTAGGGTTAGTGTACGCGTTAGGGTGAGGGTAGTTTTTAAACCTATCCCACTCTCTAGATACCCCTTAACACGTAAAGGAATATTAATGGGGGTCCAGCCATGGAGAAGAGTTTAGACACTAGGAGAAGATAAGGAACACACCCATTATCAAGAAATCACATTAGGATTCTCTTTTTAACCTGTTCCTTAAAACACAAGTGCTTAGGAAATCTATTGGAGGCAGAAGCAGTCAAGGGTACCTTAGGGTTAGGGTTAGGGTTAGGGTGAGGGTTAGGGTATGGCTTAGGGTACGGGTTCAGGGAGGGGTTCGGGTAGGGCGTAGGGTATGGGTTAGGTATAGGGTTAGGGCTAGTGTTAGGGTTAGGGCTCGGTTTAGGGTATGGGTTCGGATTAGGGTACGCGTTAGGGTTAGGGTAGGGGTTAGGGTTAGGGTACGCATTAGGGTGCGGGTAGTTATTAAACCTATCACACTCTCTAGAAACCCCTTAGCACGTAAAGGAATATTATTTGGGGGTCCAACCATGGAGAAGAGTTTAGACACGAGGAGAAGATAAGGAACACACCCATTATCAAGAAATCACATTAGGATTCTCTTTTTCACCTGTTCCTTAAAACATTAGTGCTTAGGAAATCTATTGGAGGCAGAAGCAGTCAAGGGTAGCTTAGAGTTAGGGTTAGGGTTAGGGTGAGGGTTAGGGTATGGCTTAGGGTACGGGTTCGGGGAGGGGTTCGGGTAGGGCGTCGGGTATGGGTTAGGGTTAGGGTTAGGTTTAGTGTTAGGGTTAGGGCTCGGTTTAGGGTACGGGTTAGGATTAGGGTACGTGTTAGTGTTAGGGTAGGGGTTAGGGTTAGGGTACGCGATAGGGTGAGGTTAGTTATTAAACCTATCCCACTCTGTAGATACCCCTTAGCACGTAAAGGAATATTATTTGGTGGTCCAGCCATGGAGAAGAGTTTAGACACTAGGAGAAGATAAGGAACACACCCATTATCAAGAAATCACATTAGGATTCTCTTTTTAACCTGTTCCTTAAAACACTAGTGCTTAGGAAATCTATTGGAGGCAGAAGCAGTCAAGGGTAGCTTAGGGTTAGGGTTAGGGTTAGGGTGAGGGTTAGGGTACGGCTTAGGGTACGGGTTCGGGGAGGGGTTCGGGTGGGGCGTAGGGTATGGGTTAGGGTTAGGGTTAGGGCAAGGGTTAGGGTTAGGGCTCGGTTTAGGGTACGGGTTAGGATTAGGGTACGCGTTAGGGTTAGGGTAGTGGTTAGGGTTAGGGTACGCGTTAGGGTGAGGGTAGTTATTAAATCTATCCCACTCTCTAGATACCCCTTAGCACGTAAAGGAATATTATTTGGGGGTCCAGCCATGGAGAAGGGTTTAGACACGAGGAGAAGATAAGGAACACACCCATTATCAAGAAATCACATTAGGATTCTCTTTTTAACCTGTTCCTTAAAACACTAGTGCTTAGGAAACCTATTGGAGGCAGAAGCCATCAAGGGTAGCTTAGGGTTAGGGTTAGGGTTAGGGTGAGGGTTAGGGTACGGTTTAGGGTACGGGTTCAGGGAGGGGTTCGGGTAGGGCGTAGGGTATGGGTTAGGGTTAGGGTTAGAGTTAGTGTTAGGGTTAGGGCTCGGTTTAGGGTACGGGTTAGGTTTAGGGTACGCGCTAGGGTTAGGGTAGGGGATAGGGTTAGGGTACGCGTTAGGGTGAGGTTAGTTATTAAACCTATCCCACTCTCTAGATACCCCTTAGCACGTAAAAGAATATTATTTGGGGGTCCAGCCATGGAGAAGAGTTTAGACACTAGGAGAAGATAAGGAACACACCCATTATCACGAAATCACATTAGGATTCTCTTTTTAACCTGTTCCTTAAAACACTAGTGCTTAGGAAATCTATTGGAGGCAGAAGCAGTCAAGGGTAGCTTAGGGTTAGTGTTAGGGTTAGGGTGAGGGCTAGGGTATGGCTTAGGGTACGGGTTCGGGGAGGGGTTCGGGTAGGGCGTAGGGTATGGGTTAGGATTAGGGTTAGGGCTAGCGTTAGGTTTAGGGCTCGGTTTAGGGTACGGGTTAGGATTAGGGTACGCGTTAGGGTTAGGGTAGGGGTTAGGGTTAGGGTACGCGTTAGGGTGAGGGTAGTTATTAAACCTATCCCACTCTCTAGATACCACTTAGCACGTAAAGGAATATTATTTGGGGGTCCAGCCATGCAGAAGAGTTTAGACACGAGGAGAAGATAAGGAACACACCCATTATCAAGAAATCACATTAGGATTCTCTTTTTAACCTGTTCCTTAAAACACTAGTGCTTACGAAATCTATTGGAGGCAGAAGCAGTCAAGGGTAGCTTAGGGTTAGGGTTAGGGTTAGGGTGAGGGTTAGGGTACGGCTTAGGGTACGGGTTCCGGGAGGGGTTCGGGTAGGGCGTAGGGTATGGGTTAGGGTTAGGTTTAGGGTTAGTGTTAGGGTTAGGGCTCGGTTTAGGGTACGGGTTAGGATTAGGGTACGCGTTAGTGTTAGGGTAGGGGTTAGGGTTAGTGTACGCGTTAGAGTGAGGGTAGTTTTTAAACCTATCCCACTCTCTAGATACCCCTTAACACGTAAAGGAATATTAATGGGGGTCCAGCCATGGAGAAGAGTTTAGACACTAGGAGAAGATAAGGAACACACCCATTTTCACGAAATCACATTAGGATTCTCTTTTTAACCTGTTCCTTAAAACACTAGTGCTTAGGAAATCTATTGGAGGCAGAAGCAGTCAAGGGTAGCTTAGGGTTAGGGTTAGGGTTAGGGTGAGGGTTAGGGTATGGCTTAGGGTACGGGTTCAGGGAGGGGTTCGGGTAGGGCGTAGGGTATGGGTTAGGTATAGGGTTAGGGCTAGTGTTAGGGTTAGGGCTCGGTTTAGGGTATGGGTTCGGATTAGGGTACGCGTTAGGGTTAGGGTCGGGGTTAGGGTTAGGGTACGCATTAGGGTGCGGGTAGTTATTAAACCTATCACACTCTCTAGAAACCCCTTAGCACGTAAAGGAATATTATTTGGGGGTCCAACCATGGAGAAGAGTTTAGACACGAGGAGAAGATAAGGAACACACCCATTATCAAGAAATCACATTAGGATTCTCTTTTTCACCTGTTCCTTAAAACATTAGTGCTTAGGAAATCTATTGGAGGCAGAAGCAGTCAAGGGTAGCTTAGGGTTAGGGTTAGGGTTAGGGTGAGGGTTAGGGTATGGCTTAGGGTACGGGTTCGGGGAGGGGTTCGGGTAGGGCGTCGGGTATGGTTTAGGGTTAGGGTTAGGTTTAGTGTTAGGGTTAGGGCTCGGTTTAGGGTACGGGTTAGGATTAGGGTACGTGTTAGTGTTAGGGTAGGGGTTAGGGTTAGGGTACGCGATAGGGTGAGGTTAGTTATTAAACCTATCCCACTCTGTAGATACCCCTTAGCACGTAAAGGAATATTATTTGGTGGTCCAGCCATGGAGAAGAGTTTAGACACTAGGAGAAGATAAGGAACACACCCATTATCAAGAAATCACATTAGGATTCTCTTTTTAACCTGTTCCTTAAAACACTAGTGCTTAGGAAATCTATTGGAGGCAGAAGCAGTCAAGGGTAGCTTAGGGTTAGGGTTAGGGTTAGGGTGAGGGTTAGGGTACGGCTTAGGGTACGGGTTCGGGGAGGGGTTCGGGTAGGGCGTAGGGTATGGGTTAGGGTTAGGGTTAGGGCAAGGGTTAGGGTTAGGGCTCGGTTTAGGGTACGGGTTAGGATTAGGGTACGCGTTAGGGTTAGGGTAGTGGTTAGGGTTAGGATACGCGTTAGGGTGAGGGTAGTTATTAAATCTATCCCACTATCTAGATACCCCTTAGCACGTAAAGGAATATTATTTGGGGGTCCAGCCATGGAGAAGAGTTTAGACACGAGGAGAAGATAAGGAACACACCCATTATCAAGAAATCACATTAGGATTCTCTTTTTAACCTGTTCCTTAAAACACTAGTGCTTAGGAAATCTATTGGAGGCAGAAGCAGTCAAGGATAGCTTAGGGTTAGGGTTAGGGTTAGGGTGAGGGTTAGGGTACGGCTTAGGGTACGGGTTCGGGGAGGGGTTCGGGTAGGGCTTAGGGTATGGGTTAGGGTTAGGGTTAGGGTTAGTGTTAGGGTTAGGGCTCGGTTTAGGATACGGGTTAGGATTAGGGTACGCGTTAGTGTTAGGGTAGTGGTTAGGGTTAGGGTACGCTTTAGGGTGAGGGTAATTATTAAACCTATCCCACTCTCTAGATACCCCTTAGCACGTAAAGGAATATTATTTGGGGGTCCAGCCATGGAGAAGAGTTTAGACACTAGGAGAAGATAAGGAACACACCCATTATCATGAAATCACAATATGATTCTCTTTTTAAACTGTTCCTTAAAACACTAGTGCTTAGGAAATCTATTGGAGGCAGAAGCAGTCAAGGGTAGCTTAGGGTTAGGGTTAGGGTTAGGGTGAGGGTTAGGGTACGGCTTAGGGTACGGGTTCGGGGAGGGGTTCGGGTAGGGCGTAGGGTATTGGTTAGGGTTAGGGTTAGGGCTAGTGTTAGGGTTAGGGCTCGGTTTAGGGTACGGGTTAGGATTAGGGTACGTGTTAGGGTTAGGGTAGGTGTTAGGGTTAGGGAACGCGTTAGGGTGAGGGTAGTTATTAAACCTATCCCACTCTCTATATACCCCTTAGCACGTAAAGGAATATTATTTGGGGGTCCAGCCATGGAGAAGAGTTTAGACACGAGGAGAAGATAAGGAACACACCCATTATCAAGAAATCACATTAGGATTCTCTTTTTAACCTGTTCCTTAAAACACTAGTGCTTAGGAAATCTATTGGAGGCAGAAGCCGTCAAGGGTAGCTTAGGGTTAGGGTTAGGGTTAGGGTGAGGGTTAGGGTACGGTTTAGGGTAGGGGTTCAGGGAGGGGTTCGGGTAGGGCGTAGGGTATGGGTTAGGGTTAGGGTTAGAGTTAGTGTTAGGGTTAGGGCTCGGTTTAGGGTACGGGTTAGGATTAGGGTACGCGCTAGGGTTAGGGTAGGGGTTAGGGTTAGGGTACGCGTTAGGGTGAGGGTAGTTATTAAACCTATCCCACTCTCTAGATACCCCTTAGCACGTAAAGGAATATTATTTGGGGGTCCAGCCATGGAGAAGAGTTTAGACACTAGGAGAAGATAAGGAACACACCCATTATCACGAAATCACATTAGGATTCTCTTTTTAACCTGTTCCTTAAAACACTAGTGCTTAGAAATATATTGGAGGCAGAAGCAGTCAAGGGTAGCTTAGGGTTAGTGTTAGGGTTAGGGTGAGGGCTAGGGTATGGCTTAGGGTACGGGTTCGGGGAGGGGTTCGGGTAGGGCGTAGGGTATGGGTTAGGGTTAGGGTTAGGGCTAGCGTTAGGTTTAGGGCTCGGTTTAGGGTACGGGTTAGGATTAGGGTACGCGTTAGGGTTAGGGTAGGGGTTAGGGTTAGGGTACGCGTTAGGGTGAGGGTAGTTATTAAACCTATCCCACTCTCTAGATACCCCTTAGCACGTAAAGGAATATTATTTTGGGGTCCAGCCATGGAGAAGAGTTTAGACACGAGGAGAAGATAAGGAACACACCCATTATCAAGAAATCACATTAGGATTCTCTTTTTAACCTGTTCCTTAAAACACTAGTGCTTAGGAAATCTATTGGAGGCAGAAGCAGTCAAGGGTAGCTTAGGGTTAGGGTTAGGGTTAGGGTGAGGGTTAGGGTACGGCTTAGGGTACGGGTTCGGGGAGGGGTTCGGGTAGGGCGTAGGGTATGGGTTAGGGTTAGGGTTAGGGCAAGGGTTAGGGTTAGGGCTCGGTTTAGGGTACGGGTTAGGATTAGGGTACGCGTTAGGGTTAGGGTAGTGGTTAGGGTTAGGATACGCGTTACGGTGAGGGTAGTTATTAAATCTATCCCACTCTCTAGATACCCCTTAGCACGTAAAGGAATATTATTTGGGGGTCCAGCCATGGAGAAGAGTTTAGACACGAGGAGAAGATAAGGAACACACCCATTATCAAGAAATCACATTAGGATTCTCTTTTTAACCTGTTCCTTAAAACACTAGTGCTTAGGAAATCTATTGGAGGCAGAAGCAGTCAAGGATAGCTTAGGGTTAGGGTTAGGGTTAGGGTGAGGGTTAGGGTACGGCTTAGGGTACGGGTTCGGGGAGGGGTTCGGGTAGGGCTTAGGGTATGGGTTAGGGTTAGGGTTAGGGTTAGTGTTAGGGTTAGGGCTCGGTTTAGGATACGGGTTAGGATTAGGGTACGCGTTAGTGTTAGGGTAGTGGTTAGGGTTAGGGTACGCTTTAGGGTGAGGGTAATTATTAAACCTATCCCACTCTCTAGATACCCCTTAGCACGTAAAGGAATATTATTTGGGGGTCCAGCCATGGAGAAGAGTTTAGACACTAGGAGAAGATAAGGAACACACCCATTATCATGAAATCACAATATGATTCTCTTTTTAAACTGTTCCTTAAAACACTAGTGCTTAGGAAATCTATTGGAGGCAGAAGCAGTCAAGGGTAGCTTAGGGTTAGGGTTAGGGTTAGGGTGAGGGTTAGGGTACGGCTTAGGGTACGGGTTCGGGGAGGGGTTCGGGTAGGGCGTAGGGTATTGGTTAGGGTTAGGGTTAGGGCTAGTGTTAGGGTTAGGGCTCGGTTTAGGGTACGGGTTAGGATTAGGGTACGTGTTAGGGTTAGGGTAGGGGTTAGGGTTAGGGAACGCGTTAGGGTGAGGGTAGTTATTAAACCTATCCCACTCTCTATATACCCCTTAGCACGTAAAGGAATATTATTTGGGGGTCCAGCCATGGAGAAGAGTTTAGACACGAGGAGAAGATAAGGAACACACCCATTATCAAGAAATCACATTAGGATTCTCTTTTTAACCTGTTCCTTAAAACACTAGTGCTTAGGAAATCTATTGGAGGCAGAAGCCGTCAAGGGTAGCTTAGGGTTAGGGTTAGGGTTAGGGTGAGGGTTAGGGTACGGTTTAGGGTAGGGGTTCAGGGAGGGGTTCGGGTAGGGCGTAGGGTATGGGTTAGGGTTAGGGTTAGAGTTAGTGTTAGGGTTAGGGCTCGGTTTAGGGTACGGGTTAGGATTAGGGTACGCGCTAGGGTTAGGGTAGGGGTTAGGGTTAGGGTACGCGTTAGGGTGAGGGTAGTTATTAAACCTATCCCACTCTCTAGATACCCCTTAGCACGTAAAGGAATATTATTTGGGGGTCCAGCCATGGAGAAGAGTTTAGACACTAGGAGAAGATAAGGAACACACCCATTATCACGAAATCACATTAGGATTCTCTTTTTAACCTGTTCCTTAAAACACTAGTGCTTAGAAATATATTGGAGGCAGAAGCAGTCAAGGGTAGCTTAGGGTTAGTGTTAGGGTTAGGGTGAGGGCTAGGGTATGGCTTAGGGTACGGGTTCGGGGAGGGGTTCGGGTAGGGCGTAGGGTATGGGTTAGGGTTAGGGTTAGGGCTAGCGTTAGGTTTAGGGCTCGGTTTAGGGTACGGGTTAGGATTAGGGTACGCGTTAGGGTTAGGGTAGGGGTTAGGGTTAGGGTACGCGTTAGGGTGAGGGTAGTTATTAAACCTATCCCACTTTCTAGATACCCCTTAGCACGTAAAGGAATATTATTTTGGGGTCCAGCCATGGAGAAGAGTTTAGACACGAGGAGAAGATAAGGAACACACCCATTATCAAGAAATCACATTAGGATTCTCTTTTTAACCTGTTCCTTAAAACACTAGTGCTTAGGAAATCTATTGGAGGCAGAAGCAGTCAAGGGTAGCTTAGTGTTAGGGTAGGGCTTAGGGTGAGGGTTAGGGTACGGCTTAGGGTACGGGTTCGGGGAGGGGTTCGGGTAGGGCGTAGGGTATGGGTTAGGGTTAGGGTTATGGTTAGTGTTAGGGTTAGGGCTCGGTTTAGGGTACGGGTTAGGATTAGGGTACGCGTTAGGGTTAGGGTAGTGGTTAGGGTTAGTGTACGCGTTAGGGTGAGGGTAGTTATTAAACCTATCCCACTCTCTAGATACCCCTTAGCACGTAAAGGAATATTAATGGGGGTCCAGCCATGGAGAAGAGTTTAGACACTAGGAGAAGATAAGGAACACACCCATTATCACGAAATCACATTAGGATTCTCTTTTTAACCTGTTCCTTAAAACACTCGTGCTTAGGAAATCTATTGGAGGCAGAAGCAGTCAAGGGTAGCTTAGGGTTAGGGTTAGGGTTAGGGTGAGGGTTAGGGTATGGCTTAGGGTACGGGTTTGGGGAGGGGTTCGGGTAGGGCGTAGGGTATGGGTTAGGTATAGGGTTAGGGCTAGTGTTAGGGTTAGGGCTCGGTTTAGGGCATGGGTTCGGATTAGGGTACGCGTTAGGGTTAGGGTAGGGGTTAGGGTTAGGGTACGCATTAGAGTGCGGGTAGTTATTAAACCTATCACACTCTCTAGAAACCCCTTAGCACGTAAAGGAATATTATTTGGGGGTCCAACCATGGAGAAGAGTTTAGACACGAGGAGAAGATAAGGAACACACCCATTATCAAGAAATCACATTAGGATTCTCTTTTTCACCTGTTCCTTAAAACACTAGTGCTTAGGAAATCTATTGGAGGCAGAAGCAGTCAAGGGTAGCTTAGGGTTAGGGTTAGGGTTAGGGTGAGGGCTAGGGTATGGCTTAGGGTACGGGTTCGGGGAGGGGTTCGGGTAGGGCGTAGGGTATGGGTTAGGGTTAGGGTTAGGGCTAGCGTTAGGTTTAGGGCTCGGTTTAGGGTACGGGTTAGGATTAGGGTACGCGTTAGGGTTAGGGTAGGGGTTAGGGTTAGGGTACGCGTTAGGGTGAGGGTAGTTATTAAACCTATCCCACTCTCTAGATACCCCTTAGCACGTAAAGGAATATTATTTGGGGGTCCAGCCATGGAGAAGAGTTTAGACACGAGGAGAAGATAAGGAACACACCCATTATCAAGAAATCACATTAGGATTCTCTTTTTAACCTGTTCCTTAAAACACTAGTGCTTAGGAAATCTATTGGAGGCAAAAGCAGTCAAGGGTAGCTTTGTGTTAGGGTTAGGCTTAGGGTGAGGGTTAGGGTACGGCTTAGGGTACGGGTTCGGGGAGGGGTTCGGGTAGGGCGTAGGGTATGGGTTAGGGTTAGGGTTATGGTTAGTGTTAGGGTTAGGGCTCGGTTTAGGGTACGGGTTAGGATTAGGGTACGCGTTAGGGTTAGGGTAGTGGTTAGGGTTAGTGTACGCGTTAGGGTGAGGGTAGTTATTAAACCTATCCCACTCTCTAGATACCCCTTAGCACGTAAAGGAATATTAATGGGGGTCCAGCCATGGAGAAGAGTTTAGACACTAGGAGAAGATAAGGAACACACCCATTATCACGAAATCACATTAGGATTCTCTTTTTAACCTGTTCCTTAAAACACTCGTGCTTAGGAAATCTATTGGAGGCAGAAGCAGTCAAGGGTAGCTTAGGGTTAGGGTGAGGGTTAGGGTATGGCTTAGGGTACGGGTTCGGGGAGGGGTTCGGGTAGGGCGTAGGGTATGGGTTAGGTATAGGGTTAGGGCTAGTGTTAGGGTTAGGGCTCGGTTTAGGGCATGGGTTCGGATTAGGGTACGCGTTAGGGTTAGGGTAGGGGTTAGGGTTAGGGTACGCATTAGAGTGCGGGTAGTTATTAAACCTATCACACTCTCTAGAAACCCCTTAGCACGTAAAGGAATATTATTTGGGGGTCCAACCATGGAGAAGAGTTTAGACACGAGGAGAAGATAAGGAACACACCCATTATCAAGAAATCACATTAGGATTCTCTTTTTCACCTGTTCCTTAAAACACTAGTGCTTAGGAAATCTATTGGAGGCAGAAGCAGTCAAGGGTAGCTTAGGGTTAGGGTTAGGGTTAGGGTGAGGGTTAGGGTATGGCTTAGGGTACGGGTTCGGGGAGGGGTTCGGGTAGGGCGTAGGGTATGGGTTAGGGTTAGGGTTAGGTTTACTGTTAGGGTTAGGCCTCGGTTTAGGGTACGGTTTAGGATTAGGGTACGTGTTAGTGTTAGGGTAGGGGTTAGGGTTAGGGTACGCGATAGGGTGAGGTTAGTTATTAAACCTATCCCACTCTGTAGATACCTCTTAGCACGTAAAGGAATATTATTTGGTGGTCCAGCCATGGAGAAGAGTTTAGACACTAGGAGAAGATAAGGAACACACCCATTATCAAGAAATCACATTAGGATTCCCTTTTTAACCTGTTCCTTAAAACACTAGTGCTTAGGAAATCTATTGGAGGCAGAAGCAGTCAAGGGTAGCTTAGGGTTAGGGTTAGGGTTAGGGTGAGGGTTAGGGTACGGCTTAGGGTACGGGTTCGGGGAGGGGTTCGGGTAGGGCGTAGGGTATGGGTTAGGGTTAGGGTTAGGGCAAGGGTTAGGGTTAGGGCTCGGTTTAGGGTACGGGTTAGGATTAGGGTACGCGTTAGGGTTAGGGTAGGGGTTAGGGTTAGGGTACGCGTTAGGGTGAGGGTAGTTATTAAATCTGTCCCACTCTCTAGATACCCCTTAGCACGTAAAGGAATATTATTTGGGGGTCTAGCCATGGAGAAGAGTTTAGACACGAGGAGAAGATAAGGAACACACCCATTATCAAGAAATCACATTAGGATTCTCTTTTTAACCTGTTCCTTAAAACACTAGTGCTTAGGAAATCTATTGGAGGCAGAAGCCGTCAAGGGTAGCTTAGGGTTAGGGTTAGGGTTAGGGTGAGGGTTAGGGTACGGTTTAGGGTACGGGTTCAGGGAGGGGTTCGGGTAGGGCGTAGGGTATGGGTTAGGGTTAGGGTTAGAGTTAGTGTTAGGGTTAGGGCTCGGTTTAGGGTACGGGTTAGGATTAGGGTACGCGCTAGGGTTAGGGTAGGCGTTAGGGTTAGGGTACGCGTTAGGGTGAGGGTAGTTATTAAACCTATCCCACTCTCTAGATACCCCTTAGCACGTAAAAGAATATTATTTGGGGGTCCAGCCATGGAGAAGAGTTTAGACACTAGGAGAAGATAAGGAACACACCCATTATCACGAAATCACATTAGGATTCTCTTTTTAACCTGTTCCTTAAAACACTAGTGCTTAGGAAATCTATTGGAGGCAGAAGCAGTCAAGGGTAGCTTAGGGTTAGTGTTAGGGTTAGGGTGAGGGCTAGGGTATGGCTTAGGGTACGGGCTCGGGGAGGGGTTCGGGTAGGGCGTAGGGTATGGGTTAGGGTTAGGGTTAGGGCTAGCGTTAGGTTTAGGGCTCGGTTTAGGGTACGGGTTAGGATTAGGGTACGCGTTAGGATTAGGGTAGGGGTTAGGGTTAGGGTACGCGTTAGGGTGAGGGTAGTTATTAAACCTATCCCACTCTCTAGATACCCCTTAGCACGTAAAGGAATATTATTTGGGGGTCCAGCCATGGAGAATAGTTTAGACACGAGGAGAAGATAAGGAACACACCCATTATCAAGAAATCACATTAGGATTCTCTTTTTCACCTGTTCCTTAAAACACTAGTGCTTAGGAAATCTATTGGAGGCAGAAGCAGTCAAGGGTAGCTTAGGGTTAGGGTTAGGGTTAGGGTGAGGGTTAGGGTACGGCTTAGGGTACGGGTTCGGGGAGGGGTTCGGGTAGGGCGTAGGGTATGGGTTAGGGATAGTGTTAGGGTTAGGGCTCGGTTTAGGGTACGGGTTAGGATTAGGGTACGCGTTAGGGTTAGGGTAGGGGTTAGGGTTAGTGTACGCGTTAGGGTGAGGGTAGTTATTAAACCTATCCCACTCTCTAGATACCCCTTAGCACGTAAAGGAATATTATTTGGGGGTCCAGCCATGGAGAAGAGTTTAGACACTAGGAGAAGATAAGGAACACACCCATTATCAAGAAATCACAATATGATTCTCTTTTTAAACTGTTCCTTAAAACACTAGTGCTTAGGAAATCTATTGGAGGCAGAAGCAGTCAAGGGTAGCTTAGGGTTAGGGTTAGGGTTAGGGTGAGGGTTAGGGTACGGCTTAGGGTACGGGTTTGGGGAGGGGTTCGGGTAGGGCGTAGGGTATTGGTTAGGGTTAGGGTTAGGGCTAGTGTTAGGGTTAGGGCTCGGTTTAGGGTACGGGTTAGGATTAGGGTACGCGTTAGGGTTAGGGTAGGGGTTAGGGTTAGGGAACGCGTTAGGGTGAGGGTAGTTATTAAACCTATCCCACTCTCTAGATACCCCTTAGCACGTAAAGGAATATTATTTGGGGGTCCAGCCATGGAGAAGAGTTTAGACACGATGAGAAAATAAGGAACACACCCATTATCAAGAAATCACATTAGGATTTTCTTTTTAACCTGTTCCTTAAAACACTAGTGCTTAGGAAATCTATTGGAGGCAGAAGCAGTCAAGGGTAGCTTAGGGTTAGGGTTAGGGTTAGGGTGAGGGTTAGGGTACAGCTTAGGGTACGGGTTCGGGGAGGGGTTCGGGTAGCGCGTAGGGTATTGGTTAGGGTTAGGGTTAGGGCTAGTGTTAGGGTTAGGGCTCGGTTTAGGGTACGGGTTAGGATTAGGGTACACGTTAGGGTTAGGGTAGGGGTTAGGGTTAGGGAACGCGTTAGGGTGAGGGTAGTTATTAAACCTATCCGACTCTCTAGATACCCCTTAGCACGTAAAGGAATATTATTTGGGGGTCCAGCCATGGAGAAGAGTTTAGACACGAGGAGAAGATAAGGAACACACCCATTATCAAGAAATCACATTAGGATTCTCTTTTTAACCTGTTCCTTAAAACACTAGTGCTTAGGAAATCTATTGGAGGCAGAAGCCGTCAAGGGTAGCTTAGGGTTAGGGTTAGGGTTAGGGTGAGGGTTAGGGTACGATTTAGGGTACGGGTTCAGGGAGGGGTTCGGGTAGGGCGTAGAGTATGGGTTAGGGTTAGGGTTAGAGTTAGTGTTAGGTTTAGGGCTCGGTTTAGGGTACGGGTTAGGATTAGGGTACGCGCTAGGGTTAGGGTAGGGGTTAGGGTTAGGGTACGCGTTAGGGTGAGGGTAGTTATTAAACCTATCCCACTCTCTAGATACCCCTTAGCACGTAAAAGAATATTATTTGGGGGTCCAGCCATGGAGAAGAGTTTAGACACTAGGAGAAGATAAGGAACACACCCATTATCACGAAATCACATTAGGATTCTCTTTTTAACCTGTTCCTTAAAACACTAGTGCTTAGGAAATCTATTGGAGGCAGAAGCAGTCAAGGGTAGCTTAGGGTTAGTGTTAGGGTTAGGGTGAGGGCTAGGGTATGGCTTAGGGTACGGGTTCGGGGAGGGGTTCGAGTAGGGCGAAGGGTATGGGTTAGGATTAGGGTTAGGGCTAGCGTTAGGTTTAGGGCTCGGTTTAGGGTACGGGTTAGGATTAGGGTACGCGTTAGGGTTAGGGTAGGGATTAGGGTTAGGGTACGCGTTACGGTGAGGGTAGTTATTAAACCTATCCCACTCTCTAGGTACCCCTTAGCACGTAAAGGAATATTATTTGGGGGTCCAGCCATGGAGAAGAGTTTAGACACGATGAGAAGATAAGGAACACACCCATTATCAAGAAATCACATTAGGATTCTCTTTTTAACCTGTTCCTTAAAACACTAGTGCTTACGAAATCTATTGGAGACAGAAGCAGTCAAGGGTAGCTTAGGGTTAGGGTTAGGGTTAGGGTGAGGGTTAGGGTATGGCTTAGGGTACGGGTTCGGGGAGGGGTTCGGGTAGGGCGTAGGGTATGGGTTAGGGTTAGGGTTAGGGCTAGTGTTAGGGTTAGGGCTCGGTTTAGGGTACGGGTTAGGATTAGGGTACGCGTTAGGGTTAGGGTAGGGGTTAGGGTTAGTGTACGCGTTAGGGTGAGGGTAGTTATTAAACCTATCCCACTCTCTAGATACCCCTTAGCACGTAAAGGAATATTAATGGGGGTCCAGCCATGGAGAAGAGTTTAGACACTAGGAGAAGATAAGGAACACACCCATTATCACGAAATCACATTAGGATTCTCTTTTTAACCTGTTCCTTAAAACACTAGTGCTTAGGAAATCTATTGTAGGCAGAAGCAGTCAAGGGTAGCTTAGGGTTAGGGTTAGGGTTAGGGTGAGGGTTAGGGTATGGCTTAGGGTACGGGTTCGGGGAGGGGTTCGGGTAGGGCGTAGGGTATGGGTTAGGTATAGGGTTAGGGCTAGTGTTAGGGTTAGGGCTCGGTTTAGGGTATGGGTTCGGATTAGGGTACCCGTTAGGGTTGGGGTAGGGGTTAGGGTTAGGGTACGCATTAGGGTGCGGGTAGTTATTAAACCTATCACACTCTCTAGAAACCCCTTAGCACGTAAAGTAATATTATTTGGGGGTCCAACCATGGAGAAGAGTTTAGACACGAGGAGAAGATAAGGAACACACCCATTATCAAGAAATCACATTAGGATTCTCTTTTTCACCTGTTCCTTAAAACACTAGTGCTTAGGAAATCTATTGGAGGCAGAAGCAGTCAAGGGTAGCTTAGGGTTAGGGTTAGGGTTAGGGTGAGGGCTAGGGTATGGCTTAGGGTACGGGTTCGGGGAGGGGTTCGGGTAGGGCGTAGGGTATGGGTTAGGATTAGGGTTAGGGCTAGCGTTAGGTTTAGGGCTCGGTTTAGGGTACGGGTTAGGATTAGGGTACGCGTTAGGGTTAGGGTAGGGATTAGGGTTAGGGTACGCGTTAGGGTGAGGGTAGTTATTAAACCTATCCCACTCTCTAGGTACCCCTTAGCACGTAAAGGAATATTATTTGGGGGTCCAGCCATGGAGAAGAGTTTAGACACGATGAGAAGATAAGGAACACACCCATTATCAAGAAATCACATTAGGATTCTCTTTTTAACCTGTTCCTTAAAACACTAGTGCTTACGAAATCTATTGGAGACAGAAGCAGTCAAGGGTAGCTTAGGGTTAGGGTTAGGGTTAGGGTGAGGGCTAGGGTATGGCTTAGGGTACGGGTTCGGGGAGGGGTTCGGGTAGGGCGTAGGGTATGGGTTAGGTATAGGGTTAGGGCTAGTGTTAGGGTTAGGGCTCGGTTTAGGGTATGGGTTCGGATTAGGGTACCCGTTAGGGTTGGGGTAGGGGTTAGGGTTAGGGTACGCATTAGGGTGCGGGTAGTTATTAAACCTATCACACTCTCTAGAAACCCCTTAGCACGTAAAGGAATATTATTTGGGGGTCCAACCATGGAGAAGAGTTTAGACACGAGGAGAAGATAAGGAACACACCCATTATCAAGAAATCACATTAGGATTCTCTTTTTCACCTGTTCCTTAAAACACTAGTGCTTAGGAAATCTATTGGAGGCAGAAGCAGTCAAGGGTAGCTTAGGGTTAGGGTTAGGGTTAGGGTGAGGGTTAGGGTATGGCTTAGGGTACGGGTTCGGGGAGGGGTTCGGGTAGGGTGTAGGGTATGGGTTAGGGTTAGGGTTAGGTTTACTGTTAGGGTTAGGGCTCGGTTTAGGGTACGGGTTAGTATTAGGGTACGTGTTAGTGTTAGGGTAGGGGTTAGGGTTAGGGTACGCTTTAGGTTGGGGGTAGTTATTAAACCTATCACACTCTCTAGATACCCCTTAGCACGTAAAGGTATATTATTTGGGGGTCCAGCCATGGAGAAGAGTTTAGACACGAGGAGAAGATAAGGAATACACCCATTATCAAGAAATCACATTAGGATTCTCTTTTTCACCTGTTCCTTAAAACACTAGTGCTTAGGAAATCTATTGGAGGCAGAAGCAGTCAAGGGTAGCTTAGGGTTAGGGTTAGGGTTAGGGTGAGGGTTAGGGTATGGCTTAGGGTACGGGTTCAGGGAGGGGTTCGGGTAGGGCGTAGGGTATGGGTTAGGGTTAGGGTTAGGGTTAGTGTTAGGGTTAGGGCTCGCTTTAGGGTAAGGGTTAGGATTAGGGTACGCGTTAGTGTTAGGGTAGGGGTTAGGGTTAGGGTACGCGATAGGGTGAGGTTAGTTATTAAACCTATCCCACTCTCTAGATACCCCTTAGCACGTAAAGGAATATTATTTGGGGGTCCAGCCATGGAGAAGAGTTTAGACACTAGGAGAAGATAAGGAACACACCCATTATCAAGAAATCACATTAGGATTCTCTTTTTAACCTGTTCCTTAAAACACTAGTGCTTAGGAAATCTATTGGAGGCAGAAGCAGTCAAGGGTAGCTTAGGGTTATGGTTAGGGTTAGGGTGAGGGTTAGTGTACGGCTTAGGGTACGGGTTCGGGGAGGGGTTCGGGTAGCGGGTAGGGTATTGGTTAGGGTTAGGGTTAGCGCTAGTGTTAGGGTTAGGGCTCGGTTTAGGGTACGGGTTAGGATTAGGGTACACGTTAGGGTTAGGGTAGGGGTTAGGGTTAGGGAACGCGTTAGGGTGAGGGTAGTTATTAAACCTATCCCACTCTCTAGATACCCCTTAGCACGTAAAGGAATATTATTTGGGGGTCCAGCCATGGAGAAGAGTTTAGACACGAGGAGAAGATAAGGAACACACCCATTATCAAGAAATCACATTAGGATTCTCTTTTTAACCTGTTCCTTAAAACACTAGTGCTTAGGAAATCTATTGGAGGTAGAAGCCGTCAAGGGTAGCTTAGGGTTAGGGTTAGGGTTAGGGTGAGGGTTAGGGTACGGTTTAGGGTACGGGTTCAGGGAGGGGTTCGGGTACGGCGTAGGGTATGGGTTAGGGTTAGGGTTAGAGTTAGTGTTAGGGTTAGGGCTCGGTTTAGGGTACGGGTTAGGATTAGGGTACGCGCTAGGGTTAGTGTAGGGGTTAGGGTTAGGGTACGCGTTAGGGTGAGGTTAGTTATTAAACCTATCCCACTCTCTAGATACCCCTTAGCACGTAAAAGAATATTATTTGGGGGTCCAGCCATGGAGAAGAGTTTAGACACTAGGAGAAGATAAGGAACACACCCATTATCAAGAAATCACATTAGGATTCTCTTTTTAACCTGTTCCTTAAAACACTAGTGCTTAGGAAATCTATTGGAGGCAGAAGCCATCAAGGGTAGCTTAGGGTTAGGGTTAGGGTTAGGGTGAGGGTTAGGGTATGGCTTAGGGTACGGGTTCGGGGAAGGGTTCGGGTAGGGCGTAGGGTATGGGTTAGGTATAGGGTTAGGGCTAGTGTTAGGGTTAGGGCTCGGTTTAGGGTATGGGTTAGGATTAGGGTACGCGTTAGGGTTAGGGTAGGGGTTAGGGTTAGGGTACGCGTTAGGTTGGGGGTAGTTATTAAACCTATCACACTCTCTAGATACCCCTTAGCACGTAAAGGTATATTATTTGGGGGTCCAGCCATGGAGAAGAGTTTAGACACGAGGAGAAGATAAGGAATACACCCATTATCAAGAAATCACATTAGGATTCACTTTTTCACCTGTTCCTTAAAACACTAGTGCTTAGGAAATCTATTGGAGGCAGAAGCAGTCAAGGGTAGCTTAGGGTTAGGGTTAGGGTTAGGGTGAGGGTTAGGGTACGGCTTAGGGTACGGGTTTGGGGAGGGGTTCGGGTAGGGCGTAGGGTATTGGTTAGGGTTAGGGTTAGGGCTAGTGTTAGGGTTAGGGCTCGGTTTAGGGTACGGGTTAGGATTAGGGTACGCGTTAGGGTTAGGGTAGGGGTTAGGGTTAGGGAACGCGTTAGGGTGAGGGTAGTTATTAAACCTATCCCACTCTCTAGATACCCCTTAGCACGTAAAGGAATATTATTTGGGGGTCCAGCCATGGAGAAGAGTTTAGACACGATGAGAAAATAAGGAACACACCCATTATCAAGAAATCACATTAGGATTTTCTTTTTAACCTGTTCCTTAAAACACTAGTGCTTAGGAAATCTATTGGAGGCAGAAGCAGTCAAGGGTAGCTTAGGGTTAGGGTTAGGGTTAGGGTGAGGGTTAGGGTACAGCTTAGGGTACGGGTTCGGGGAGGGGTTCGGGTAGCGCGTAGGGTATTGGTTAGGGTTAGGGTTAGGGCTAGTGTTAGGGTTAGGGCTCGGTTTAGGGTACGGGTTAGGATTAGGGTACACGTTAGGGTTAGGGTAGGGGTTAGGGTTAGGGAACGCGTTAGGGTGAGGGTAGTTATTAAACCTATCCCACTCTCTAGATACCCCTTAGCACGTAAAGGAATATTATTTGGGGGTCCAGCCATGGAGAAGAGTTTAGACACGAGGAGAAGATAAGGAACACACCCATTATCAAGAAATCACATTAGGATTCTCTTTTTAACCTGTTCCTTAAAACACTAGTGCTTAGGAAATCTATTGGAGGCAGAAGCCGTCAAGGGTAGCTTAGGGTTAGGGTTAGGGTTAGGGTGAGGGTTAGGGTACGATTTAGGGTACGGGTTCAGGGAGGGGTTCGGGTAGGGCGTAGAGTATGGGTTAGGGTTAGGGTTAGAGTTAGTGTTAGGGTTAGGGCTCGGTTTAGGGTACGGGTTAGGATTAGGGTACGCGCTAGGGTTAGGGTAGGGGTTAGGGTTAGGGTACGCGTTAGGGTGAGGGTAGTTATTAAACCTATCCCACTCTCTAGATACCCCTTAGCACGTAAAAGAATATTATTTGGGGGTCCAGCCATGGAGAAGAGTTTAGACACTAGGAGAAGATAAGGAACACACCCATTATCACGAAATCACATTAGGATTCTCTTTTTAACCTGTTCCTTAAAACACTAGTGCTTAGGAAATCTATTGGAGGCAGAAGCAGTCAAGGGTAGCTTAGGGTTAGTGTTAGGGTTAGGGTGAGGGCTAGGGTATGGCTTAGGGTACGGGTTCGGGGAGGGGTTCGGGTAGGGCGAAGGGTATGGGTTAGGATTAGGGTTAGGGCTAGCGTTAGGTTTAGGGCTCGGTTTAGGGTACGGGTTAGGATTAGGGTACGCGTTAGGGTTAGGGTAGGGATTAGGGTTAGGGTACGCGTTACGGTGAGGGTAGTTATTAAACCTATCCCACTCTCTAGGTACCCCTTAGCACGTAAAGGAATATTATTTGGGGGTCCAGCCATGGAGAAGAGTTTAGACACGATGAGAAGATAAGGAACACACCCATTATCAAGAAATCACATTAGGATTCTCTTTTTAACCTGTTCCTTAAAACACTAGTGCTTACGAAATCTATTGGAGACAGAAGCAGTCAAGGGTAGCTTAGGGTTAGGGTTAGGGTTAGGGTGAGGGTTAGGGTATGGCTTAGGGTACGGGTTCGGGGAGGGGTTCGGGTAGGGCGTAGGGTATGGGTTAGGGTTAGGGTTAGGGCTAGTGTTAGGGTTAGGGCTCGGTTTAGGGTACGGGTTAGGATTAGGGTACGCGTTAGGGTTAGGGTAGGGGTTAGGGTTAGTGTACGCGTTAGGGTGAGGGTAGTTATTAAACCTATCCCACTCTCTAGATACCCCTTAGCACGTAAAGGAATATTAATGGGGGTCCAGCCATGGAGAAGAGTTTAGACACTAGGAGAAGATAAGGAACACACCCATTATCACGAAATCACATTAGGATTCTCTTTTTAACCTGTTCCTTAAAACACTAGTGCTTAGGAAATCTATTGTAGGCAGAAGCAGTCAAGGGTAGCTTAGGGTTAGGGTTAGGGTTAGGGTGAGGGTTAGGGTATGGCTTAGGGTACGGGTTCGGGGAGGGGTTCGGGTAGGGCGTAGGGTATGGGTTAGGTATAGGGTTAGGGCTAGTGTTAGGGTTAGGGCTCGGTTTAGGGTATGGGTTCGGATTAGGGTACCCGTTAGGGTTGGGGTAGGGGTTAGGGTTAGGGTACGCATTAGGGTGCGGGTAGTTATTAAACCTATCACACTCTCTAGAAACCCCTTAGCACGTAAAGTAATATTATTTGGGGGTCCAACCATGGAGAAGAGTTTAGACACGAGGAGAAGATAAGGAACACACCCATTATCAAGAAATCACATTAGGATTCTCTTTTTCACCTGTTCCTTAAAACACTAGTGCTTAGGAAATCTATTGGAGGCAGAAGCAGTCAAGGGTAGCTTAGGGTTAGGGTTAGGGTTAGGGTGAGGGCTAGGGTATGGCTTAGGGTACGGGTTCGGGGAGGGGTTCGGGTAGGGCGTAGGGTATGGGTTAGGATTAGGGTTAGGGCTAGCGTTAGGTTTAGGGCTCGGGTTAGGGTACGGGTTAGGATTAGGGTACGCGTTAGGGTTAGGGTAGGGATTAGGGTTAGGGTACGCGTTAGGGTGAGGGTAGTTATTAAACCTATCCCACTCTCTAGGTACCCCTTAGCACGTAAAGGAATATTATTTGGGGGTCCAGCCATGGAGAAGAGTTTAGACACGATGAGAAGATAAGGAACACACCCATTATCAAGAAATCACATTAGGATTCTCTTTTTAACCTGTTCCTTAAAACACTAGTGCTTACGAAATCTATTGGAGACAGAAGCAGTCAAGGGTAGCTTAGGGTTAGGGTTAGGGTTAGGGTGAGGGCTAGGGTATGGCTTAGGGTACGGGTTCGGGGAGGGGTTCGGGTAGGGCGTAGGGTATGGGTTAGGTATAGGGTTAGGGCTAGTGTTAGGGTTAGGGCTCGGTTTAGGGTATGGGTTCGGATTAGGGTACCCGTTAGGGTTGGGGTAGGGGTTAGGGTTAGGGTACGCATTAGGGTGCGGGTAGTTATTAAACCTATCACACTCTCTAGAAACCCCTTAGCACGTAAAGGAATATTATTTGGGGGTCCAACCATGGAGAAGAGTTTAGACACGAGGAGAAGATAAGGAACACACCCATTATCAAGAAATCACATTAGGATTCTCTTTTTCACCTGTTCCTTAAAACACTAGTGCTTAGGAAATCTATTGGAGGCAGAAGCAGTCAAGGGTAGCTTAGGGTTAGGGTTAGGGTTAGGGTGAGGGTTAGGGTATGGCTTAGGGTACGGGTTCGGGGAGGGGTTCGGGTAGGGCGTAGGGTATGGGTTAGGGTTAGGGTTAGGTTTACTGTTAGGGTTAGGGCTCGGTTTAGGGTACGGGTTAGTATTAGGGTACGTGTTAGTGTTAGGGTAGGGGTTAGGGTTAGGGTACGCTTTAGGTTGGGGGTAGTTATTAAACCTATCACACTCTCTAGATACCCCTTAGCACGTAAAGGTATATTATTTGGGGGTCCAGCCATGGAGAAGAGTTTAGACACGAGGAGAAGATAAGGAATACACCCATTATCAAGAAATCACATTAGGATTCTCTTTTTCACCTGTTCCTTAAAACACTAGTGCTTAGGAAATCTATTGGAGGCAGAAGCAGTCAAGGGTAGCTTAGGGTTAGGGTTAGGGTTAGGGTGAGGGTTAGGGTATGGCTTAGGGTACGGGTTCAGGGAGGGGTTCGGGTAGGGCGTAGGGTATGGGTTAGGGTTAGGGTTAGGGTTAGTGTTAGGGTTAGGGCTCGCTTTAGGGTAAGGGTTAGGATTAGGGTACGCGTTAGTGTTAGGGTAGGGGTTAGGGTTAGGGTACGCGATAGGGTGAGGTTAGTTATTAAACCTATCCCACTCTCTAGATACCCCTTAGCACGTAAAGGAATATTATTTGGGGGTCCAGCCATGGAGAAGAGTTTAGACACTAGGAGAAGATAAGGAACACACCCATTATCAAGAAATCACATTAGGATTCTCTTTTTAACCTGTTCCTTAAAACACTAGTGCTTAGGAAATCTATTGGAGGCAGAAGCAGTCAAGGGTAGCTTAGGGTTAGGGTTAGGGTTAGGGTGAGGGTTAGTGTACGGCTTAGGGTACGGGTTCGGGGAGGGGTTCGGGTAGCGGGTAGGGTATTGGTTAGGGTTAGGGTTAGCGCTAGTGTTAGGGTTAGGGCTCGGTTTAGGGTACGGGTTAGGATTAGGGTACACGTTAGGGTTAGGGTAGGGGTTAGGGTTAGGGAACGCGTTAGGGTGAGGGTAGTTATTAAACCTATCCCACTCTCTAGATACCCCTTAGCACGTAAAGGAATATTATTTGGGGGTCCAGCCATGGAGAAGAGTTTAGACACGAGGAGAAGATAAGGAACACACCCATTATCAAGAAATCACATTAGGATTCTCTTTTTAACCTGTTCCTTAAAACACTAGTGCTTAGGAAATCTATTGGAGGTAGAAGCCGTCAAGGGTAGCTTAGGGTTAGGGTTAGGGTTAGGGTGAGGGTTAGGGTACGGTTTAGGGTACGGGTTCAGGGAGGGGTTCGGGTACGGCGTAGGGTATGGGTTAGGGTTAGGGTTAGAGTTAGTGTTAGGGTTAGGGCTCGGTTTAGGGTACGGGTTAGGATTAGGGTACGCGCTAGGGTTAGTGTAGGGGTTAGGGTTAGGGTACGCGTTAGGGTGAGGTTAGTTATTAAACCTATCCCACTCTCTAGATACCCCTTAGCACGTAAAAGAATATTATTTGGGGGTCCAGCCATGGAGAAGAGTTTAGACACTAGGAGAAGATAAGGAACACACCCATTATCAAGAAATCACATTAGGATTCTCTTTTTAACCTGTTCCTTAAAACACTAGTGCTTAGGAAATCTATTGGAGGCAGAAGCCATCAAGGGTAGCTTAGGGTTAGGGTTAGGGTTAGGGTGAGGGTTAGGGTATGGCTTAGGGTACGGGTTCGGGGAAGGGTTCGGGTAGGGCGTAGGGTATGGGTTAGGTATAGGGTTAGGGCTAGTGTTAGGGTTAGGGCTCGGTTTAGGGTATGGGTTAGGATTAGGGTACGCGTTAGGGTTAGGGTAGGGGTTAGGGTTAGGGTACGCGTTAGGTTGGGGGTAGTTATTAAACCTATCACACTCTCTAGATACCCCTTAGCACGTAAAGGTATATTATTTGGGGGTCCAGCCATGGAGAAGAGTTTAGACACGAGGAGAAGATAAGGAATACACCCATTATCAAGAAATCACATTAGGATTCACTTTTTCACCTGTTCCTTAAAACACTAGTGCTTAGGAAATCTATTGGAGGCAGAAGCAGTCAAGGGTAGCTTAGGGTTAGGGTTAGGGTTAGGGTGAGGGTTAGGGTACGGCTTAGGGTACGGGTTTGGGGAGGGGTTCGGGTAGGGCGTAGGGTATTGGTTAGGGTTAGGGTTAGGGCTAGTGTTAGGGTTAGGGCTCGGTTTAGGGTACGGGTTAGGATTAGGGTACGCGTTAGGGTTAGGGTAGGGGTTAGGGTTAGGGAACGCGTTAGGGTGAGGGTAGTTATTAAACCTATCCCACTCTCTAGATACCCCTTAGCACGTAAAGGAATATTATTTGGGGGTCCAGCCATGGAGAAGAGTTTAGACACGATGAGAAAATAAGGAACACACCCATTATCAAGAAATCACATTAGGATTTTCTTTTTAACCTGTTCCTTAAAACACTAGTGCTTAGGAAATCTATTGGAGGCAGAAGCAGTCAAGGGTAGCTTAGGGTTAGGGTTAGGGTTAGGGTGAGGGTTAGGGTACAGCTTAGGGTACGGGTTCGGGGAGGGGTTCGGGTAGCGCGTAGGGTATTGGTTAGGGTTAGGGTTAGGGCTAGTGTTAGGGTTAGGGCTCGGTTTAGGGTACGGGTTAGGATTAGGGTACACGTTAGGGTTAGGGTAGGGGTTAGGGTTAGGGAACGCGTTAGGGTGAGGGTAGTTATTAAACCTATCCCACTCTCTAGATACCCCTTAGCACGTAAAGGAATATTATTTGGGGGTCCAGCCATGGAGAAGAGTTTAGACACGAGGAGAAGATAAGGAACACACCCATTATCAAGAAATCACATTAGGATTCTCTTTTTAACCTGTTCCTTAAAACACTAGTGCTTAGGAAATCTATTGGAGGAAGAAGCCGTCAAGGGTAGCTTAGGGTTAGGGTTAGGGTTAGGGTGAGGGTTAGGGTACGATTTAGGGTACGGGTTCAGGGAGGGGTTCGGGTAGGGCGTAGAGTATGGGTTAGGGTTAGGGTTAGAGTTAGTGTTAGGGTTAGGGCTCGGTTTAGGGTACGGGTTAGGATTAGGGTACGCGCTAGGGTTAGGGTAGGGGTTAGGGTTAGGGTACGCGTTAGGGTGAGGGTAGTTATTAAACCTATCCCACTCTCTAGATACCCCTTAGCACGTAAAAGAATATTATTTGGGGGTCCAGCCATGGAGAAGAGTTTAGACACTAGGAGAAGATAAGGAACACACCCATTATCACGAAATCACATTAGGATTCTCTTTTTAACCTGTTCCTTAAAACACTAGTGCTTAGGAAATCTATTGGAGGCAGAAGCAGTCAAGGGTAGCTTAGGGTTAGTGTTAGGGTTAGGGTGAGGGCTAGGGTATGGCTTAGGGTACGGGTTCGGGGAGGGGTTCGGGTAGGGCGAAGGGTATGGGTTAGGATTAGGGTTAGGGCTAGCGTTAGGTTTAGGGCTCGGTTTAGGGTACGGGTTAGGATTAGGGTACGCGTTAGGGTTAGGGTAGGGATTAGGGTTAGGGTACGCGTTACGGTGAGGGTAGTTATTAAACCTATCCCACTCTCTAGGTACCCCTTAGCACGTAAAGGAATATTATTTGGGGGTCCAGCCATGGAGAAGAGTTTAGACACGATGAGAAGATAAGGAACACACCCATTATCAAGAAATCACATTAGGATTCTCTTTTTAACCTGTTCCTTAAAACACTAGTGCTTACGAAATCTATTGGAGACAGAAGCAGTCAAGGGTAGCTTAGGGTTAGGGTTAGGGTTAGGGTGAGGGTTAGGGTATGGCTTAGGGTACGGGTTCGGGGAGGGGTTCGGGTAGGGCGTAGGGTATGGGTTAGGGTTAGGGTTAGGGCTAGTGTTAGGGTTAGGGCTCGGTTTAGGGTACGGGTTAGGATTAGGGTACGCGTTAGGGTTAGGGTAGGGGTTAGGGTTAGTGTACGCGTTAGGGTGAGGGTAGTTATTAAACCTATCCCACTCTCTAGATACCCCTTAGCACGTAAAGGAATATTAATGGGGGTCCAGCCATGGAGAAGAGTTTAGACACTAGGAGAAGATAAGGAACACACCCATTATCACGAAATCACATTAGGATTCTCTTTTTCACCTGTTCCTTAAAACACTAGTGCTTAGGAAATCTATTGGAGGCAGAAGCAGTCAAGGGTAGCTTAGGGTTAGGGTTAGGGTTAGGGTGAGGGTTAGGGTATGGCTTAGGGTACGGGTTCGGGGAGGGGTTCGGGTAGGGCGTAGGGTATGGGTTAGGGTTAGGGTTAGGTTTACTGTTAGGGTTAGGGCTCGGTTTAGGGTACGGGTTAGTATTAGGGTACGTGTTAGTGTTAGGGTAGGGGTTAGGGTTAGGGTACGCTTTAGGTTGGGGGTAGTTATTAAACCTATCACACTCTCTAGATACCCCTTAGCACGTAAAGGTATATTATTTGGGGGTCCAGCCATGGAGAAGAGTTTAGACACGAGGAGAAGATAAGGAATACACCCATTATCAAGAAATCACATTAGGATTCTCTTTTTCACCTGTTCCTTAAAACACTAGTGCTTAGGAAATCTATTGGAGGCAGAAGCAGTCAAGGGTAGCTTAGGGTTAGGGTTAGGGTTAGGGTGAGGGTTAGGGTATGGCTTAGGGTACGGGTTCAGGGAGGGGTTCGGGTAGGGCGTAGGGTATGGGTTAGGGTTAGGGTTAGGGTTAGTGTTAGGGTTAGGGCTCGCTTTAGGGTAAGGGTTAGGATTAGGGTACGCGTTAGTGTTAGGGTAGGGGTTAGGGTTAGGGTACGCGATAGGGTGAGGTTAGTTATTAAACCTATCCCACTCTCTAGATACCCCTTAGCACGTAAAGGAATATTATTTGGGGGTCCAGCCATGGAGAAGAGTTTAGACACTAGGAGAAGATAAGGAACACACCCATTATCAAGAAATCACATTAGGATTCTCTTTTTAACCTGTTCCTTAAAACACTAGTGCTTAGGAAATCTATTGGAGGCAGAAGCAGTCAAGGGTAGCTTAGGGTTAGGGTTAGGGTTAGGGTGAGGGTTAGTGTACGGCTTAGGGTACGGGTTCGGGGAGGGGTTCGGGTAGCGGGTAGGGTATTGGTTAGGGTTAGGGTTAGCGCTAGTGTTAGGGTTAGGGCTCGGTTTAGGGTACGGGTTAGGATTAGGGTACACGTTAGGGTTAGGGTAGGGGTTAGGGTTAGGGAACGCGTTAGGGTGAGGGTAGTTATTAAACCTATCCCACTCTCTAGATACCCCTTAGCACGTAAAGGAATATTATTTGGGGGTCCAGCCATGGAGAAGAGTTTAGACACGAGGAGAAGATAAGGAACACACCCATTATCAAGAAATCACATTAGGATTCTCTTTTTAACCTGTTCCTTAAAACACTAGTGCTTAGGAAATCTATTGGAGGTAGAAGCCGTCAAGGGTAGCTTAGGGTTAGGGTTAGGGTTAGGGTGAGGGTTAGGGTACGGTTTAGGGTACGGGTTCAGGGAGGGGTTCGGGTACGGCGTAGGGTATGGGTTAGGGTTAGGGTTAGAGTTAGTGTTAGGGTTAGGGCTCGGTTTAGGGTACGGGTTAGGATTAGGGTACGCGCTAGGGTTAGTGTAGGGGTTAGGGTTAGGGTACGCGTTAGGGTGAGGTTAGTTATTAAACCTATCCCACTCTCTAGATACCCCTTAGCACGTAAAAGAATATTATTTGGGGGTCCAGCCATGGAGAAGAGTTTAGACACTAGGAGAAGATAAGGAACACACCCATTATCAAGAAATCACATTAGGATTCTCTTTTTAACCTGTTCCTTAAAACACTAGTGCTTAGGAAATCTATTGGAGGCAGAAGCCATCAAGGGTAGCTTAGGGTTAGGGTTAGGGTTAGGGTGAGGGTTAGGGTATGGCTTAGGGTACGGGTTCGGGGAAGGGTTCGGGTAGGGCGTAGGGTATGGGTTAGGTATAGGGTTAGGGCTAGTGTTAGGGTTAGGGCTCGGTTTAGGGTATGGGTTAGGATTAGGGTACGCGTTAGGGTTAGGGTAGGGGTTAGGGTTAGGGTACGCGTTAGGTTGGGGGTAGTTATTAAACCTATCACACTCTCTAGATACCCCTTAGCACGTAAAGGTATATTATTTGGGGGTCCAGCCATGGAGAAGAGTTTAGACACGAGGAGAAGATAAGGAATACACCCATTATCAAGAAATCACATTAGGATTCACTTTTTCACCTGTTCCTTAAAACACTAGTGCTTAGGAAATCTATTGGAGGCAGAAGCAGTCAAGGGTAGCTTAGGGTTAGGGTTAGGGTTAGGGTGAGGGTTAGGGTATGGCTTAGGGTACGGGTTCAGGGAGGGGTTCGGGTAGGGCGTAGGGTATGGGTTAGGGTTAGGGTTAGGGTTAGTGTTAGGGTTAGGGCTCGCTTTAGGGTAAGGGTTAGGATTAGGGTACGCGTTAGTGTTAGGGTAGGGGTTAGGGTTAGGGTACGCGATAGGGTGAGGTTAGTTATTAAACCTATCCCACTCTCTAGATACCCCTTAGCACGTAAAGGAATATTATTTGGGGGTCCAGCCATGGAGAAGAGTTTAGACACTAGGAGAAGATAAGGAACACACCCATTATCAAGAAATCACATTAGGATTCTCTTTTTAACCTGTTCCTTAAAACACTAGTGCTTAGGAAATCTATTGGAGGCAGAAGCAGTCAAGGGTAGCTTAGGGTTAGGGTTAGGGTTATGGTGAGGGTTAGTGTACGGCTTAGGGTACGGGTTCGGGAAGGGGTTCGGGTAGCGCGTAGGGTATTGGTTAGGGTTAGGGTTAGCGCTAGTGTTAGGGTTAGGGCTCGGTTTAGGGTACGGGTTAGGATTAGGGTACGCGTTAGGGTTAGGGTAGGGGTTAGGGTTAGGGAACGCGTTAGGGTGAGGGTAGTTATTAAACCTATCCCACTCTCTAGATACCCCTTAGCACGTAAAGGAATATTATTTGGGGGTCCAGCCATGGAGAAGAGTTTAGACACGAGGAGAAGATAAGGAACACACCCATTATCAAGAAATCACATTAGGATTCTCTTTTTAACCTGTTCCTTAAACCCTAGTGCTGAGGAAATCTATTGGAGGCAGAAGCCGTCAAGGGTAGCTTAGGGTTAGGGTTAGGGTTAGGGTGAGGGTTAGGGTACGGTTTAGGGTACGGGTTCAGGGAGGGGTTCGGGTAGGGCGTAGGGTATGGGTTAGGGTTAGGGCTCGGTTTAGGGTAAGGGTTAGGATTAGGGTACGCCCTAGGGTTAGGGTAGGGGTTAGGGTTAGGGTACGCGTTAGGGTGAGGGTAGTTATTAAACCTATCCCACTCTCTAGATACCCCTTAGCACGTAAAAGAATATTATTTGGGGGTCCAGCCATGGAGAAGAGTTTAGACACTAGGAGAAGATAAGGAACACACCCATTATCACGAAATCACATTAGGATTCTCTTTTTAACCTGTTCCTTAAAACACTAGTGCTTAGGAAATCTATTGGAGGCAGAAGCAGTCAAGGGTAGCTTAGGGTTAGTGTTAGGGTTAGGGTGAGGGCTAGGGTATGGCTTAGGGTACGGGCTCGGGGAGGGGTTCGGGTAGGGCGTAGGGTATGGGTTAGGGTTAGGGTTAGGGCTAGCGTTAGGTTTAGGGCTCGGTTTAGGGTACGGGTTAGGATTAGGGTACGCGTTAGGGTTAGGGTAGGGGTTAGGGTTAGGGTACACGTTAGGGTGAGGGTAGTTATTAAACCTATCCCACTCTCTAGATACCCCTTAGCACGTAAAGGAATATTATTTGGGGGTCCAGCCATGGAGAAGAGTTTAGACACGAGGAGAAGATAAGGAACACACCCATTATCAAGAAATCACATTAGGATTCTCTTTTTCACCTGTTCCTTAAAACACTAGTGCTTAGGAAATCTATTGGAGGCAGAAGCAGTCAAGGGTAGGTTAGGGTTAGGGTTAGGGTTAGGGTGAGGGTTAGGGTACGGGTTCGGGGAGGGGTTCGGGTAGGGCGTAGGGTATGGGTTAGGGTTAGGGTTAGGGTTAGTGTTAGGGTTAGGGCTCGGTTTAGGGTACGGGTTAGGATTAGGGTACGCGTTAGGGTTAGGGTAGGGGTTAGGGTTAGTGTACGCGTTAGGGTGAGGGTAGTTATTAAACCTATCCCACTCTCTAGATACCCCTTAGCACGTAAAGGAATATTAATGGGGGTCCAGCCATGGAGAAGAGTTTAGACACTAGGAGAAGATAAGGAACACACCCATTATCACGAAATCACATTAGGATTCTCTTTTTCACCTGTTCCTTAAAACACTAGTGCTTAGGAAATCTATTGGAGGCAGAAGCAGTCAAGGGTAGCTTAGGGTTAGGGTTAGGGTTAGGGTGAGGGTTAGGGTACGGCTTAGGGTACGGGTTCGGGGAGGGGTTCGGGTAGGGCGTAGGGTATGGGTTAGGGTTAGGGTTAGGGTTAGTGTTAGGGTTAGGGCTCGGTTAAGGGTACGGGTTAGGATTAGGGTACGCGTTAGTGTTAGGGTAGTGGTTAGGGTAAGGGTACGCTTTAGGGTGAGGGTAGTTATTAAACCTATCCCACTCTCTAGATAACCCTTAGCACGTAAAGGAATATTATTTGGGGGTCCAGCCATGGAGAAGAGTTTAGACACTAGGAGAAGATAAGGAACACACCCATTATCACGAAATCACATTAGGATTCTCTTTTTAACCTGTTCCTTAAAACACTAGTGCTTAGGAAATCTATTGGAGGCAGAAGCCATCAAGGGTAGCTTAGGGTTAGGTTTAGGGTTAGGGTGAGGGTTAGGGTACGGCTTAGGTTACGGGTTTGGGGAGGGGTTCGGGTAGGGCGTAGGGTATGGGTTAGGGTTAGGGTTAGTGTTAGGGTTAGGGCTCGGTTTAGGGTATGGGTTAGGATTAGGGTACGCGTTAGGGTTAGGGTAGGGGTTAGGGTTAGTGTACGCGTTAGGGTGAGGGTAGTTATTAAACCTATCCCACTCTCTAGATACCCCTTAGCACGTACAGGAATATTATTGGGGGTCCAGCCATGGAGAATAGTTTAGACACTAGGAGAAGATAAGGAACACACCCATTATCACGAAATCACATTAGGATTCTCTTTTTAACCTGTTCCTTAAAACACTAGTGCTTAGGAAATCTATTGGTGGCAGAAGCAATCAAGGGTAGCTTAGGGTTAGGGTTAGGGTTAGGGTGAGGGTTAGGGTATGGCTTAGGGTACGGGTTCGGCGAGGGGTTCGGGTAGGGCGTAGGGTATGGGTTAGGTATAGGGTTAGGGCTAGTGTTAGGGTTAGGGCTCGGTTTAGGGTATGGGTTAGGATTAGGGTACGCGTTAGGGTTAGGGTAGGGGTTAGGGTTAGGGTACGCGTTAGGTTGGGGGTAGTTATTAAACCTATCCCACTCTCTAGATACCCCTTAGCACGTAAAGGAATATTATTTGGGGGTCCAGCCATGGAGAAGAGTTTAGACACGACGAGAAGATAAGGAACACACCCATTATCAAGAAATCACATTAGGATTCTCTTTTTCACCTGTTCCTTAAAACACTAGTGCTTAGGAAATCTATTGGAGGCAGAAGCAGTCAAGGGTAGCTTAGGGTTAGGGTTAGGGTTAGGGTGAGGGTTAGGGTACGGCTTAGGGTACGGGTTCGGGGAGGGGTTCGGTTAGGGCGTAGGGTATGGGTTAGGGTTAGGGTTAGGGTTAGTGTTAGGGTTAGGGCTCGGTTTAGGGTACGGGTTAGGATTAGGGTACGCGTTAGGGTTAGGGTAGGGGTTAGGGTTAGTGTACGCGTTAGGGTGAGGGTAGTTTTTAAACCTATCCCACTCTCTAGATACCCCTTAACACGTAAAGGAATATTAATGGGGGTCCAGCCATGGAGAAGAGTTTAGACACTAGGAGAAGTTAAGGAACACACCCATTATCACGAAATCACATTAGGATTCTCTTTTTAACCTGTTCCTTAAATCACTAGTGCTTAGGAAATCTATTGGAGGCAGAAGCAGTCAAGGGTAGCTTAGGGTTAGGGTTAGGGTTAGGGTGAGGGTTAGGGTATGGCTTAGGGTACGGGTTCGGGGAGGGGTTCGGGTAGGGCGTAGGGTATGGGTTAGGTATAGGGTTAGGGCTAGTGTTAGGGTTAGGGCTCGGTTTAGGGTATGGGTTCGGATTAGGGTACGCGTTAGGGTTAGGGTAGGGGTTAGGGTTAGGGTACGCATTAGGGTGCGGGTAGTTATTAAACCTATCACACTCTCTAGAAACCCCTTAGCACGTAAAGGAATATTATTTGGGGGTCCAACCATGGAGAAGAGTTTAGACACGAGGAGAAGATAAGGAACACACCCATTATCAAGAAATCACATTAGGATTCTCTTTTTCACCTGTTCCTTAAAACACTAGTGCTTAGGAAATCTATTGGAGGCAGAAGCAGTCAAGGGTAGCTTAGGGTTAGGGTTAGGGTGAGGGTTAGGGTATGGCTTAGGGTACGGGTTCGGGGAGGGGTTCGGGTAGGGCGTCGTGTATGGGTTAGGGTTAGGGTTAGGTTTAGTGTTAGGGTTAGGGCTCGGTTTAGGGTACGGGTTAGGATTAGGGTACGTGTTAGTGTTAGGGTAGGGGTTAGGGTTAGGGTACGCGATAGGGTGAGGTTAGTTATTAAACCTATCCCACTCTGTAGATACCCCTTAGCACGTAAAGGAATATTATTTGGTGGTCAAGCCATGGAGAAGAGTTTAGACACTAGGAGAAAATAAGGAACACACCCATTATCAAGAAATCACATTAGGATTCTCTTTTTAACCTGTTCCTTAAAACACTAGTGCTTAGGAAATCTATTGGAGGCAGAAGCAGTCAAGTGTAGCTTAGGGTTAGGGTTAGGGTTAGGGTGAGGGTTAGGGTACGGCTTAGGGTACGGGTTCGGGGAGGGGTTCGGGTAGGGCGTAGGGTATGGGTTAGGGTTAGGGTTAGGGCAAGGGTTAGGGTTAGGGCTCGGTTTAGGGTACGGGTTAGGATTAGGGTACGCGTTAGGGTTAGGGTAGTGGTTAGGGTTAGGGTACGCGTTAGGGTGAGGGTAGTTATTAAATCTATCCCACTGTCTAGATACCCCTTAGCACGTAAAGGAATATTATTTGGGGGTCCAGCCATGGAGAAGAGTTTAGACATGAGGAGAAGATAAGGAACACACCCATTATCAAGAAATCACATTAGGATTCTCTTTTTAACCTGTTCCTTAAAACACTAGTGCTTGGGAAATCTATTGGAGGCAGAAGCAGTCAAGTGTATCTTAGGGTTAGGGTTAGGGTTAGGGTGAGGGTTAGGGTACGGCTTAGGGTACGGGTTCGGGGAGGGGTTCGGGTAGGGCGTAGGGTATGGGTTAGGGTTAGGGTTAGGGTTAGTGTTAGGGTTAGGGCTCGGTTTAGGGTACGGGTTAGGATTAGGGTACGCGTTAGTGTTAGGGTAGTGGTTAGGGTTAGGGTACGCTTTAGGGTGAGGGTAATTATTAAACCTATCCCACTCTCTAGATACCCCTTAGCACGTAAAGGAATATTATTTGGGGGTCCAGCCATGGAGAAGAGTTTAGACACTAGGAGAAGATAAGGAACACACCCATTATCAAGAAATCACAATATGATTCTCTTTTTAAACTGTTCCTTAAAACACTAGTGCTTAGGAAATCTATTGGAGGCAGAAGCAGTCAAGGGTAGCTTAGGGTTAGGGTTAGGGTTAGGGTGAGGGTTAGGGTACGGCTTAGGGTACGGGTTCGGGGAGGGGTTCGGGTAGGGCGTAGGGTATTGGTTAGGGTTAGGGTTAGGGCTAGTGTTAGGGTTAGGGCTCGGTTTAGGGTACGGGTTAGGATTAGGGTACGCGTTAGGGTTAGGGTAGGGGTTAGGGTTAGGGAACGCGTTAGGGTGAGGGTAGTTATTAAACCTATCCCACTCTCTAGATACCCCTTAGCACGTAAAGGAATATTATTTGGGGGTCCAGCCATGGAGAAGAGTTTAGACACGAGGAGAAAATAAGGAACACACCCATTATCAAGAAATCACATTAGGATTCTCTTTTTAACCTGTTCCTTAAAACACTAGTGCTTAGGAAATCTATTGGAGGCAGAAGCCGTCAAGGGTAGCTTAGGGTTAGGGTTACGGTTAGGGTGAGGGTTAGGGTAAGGTTTAGGGTAGGGGTTCAGGGAGGGGTTCGGGTAGGGCGTAGGGTATGGGTTAGGGTTAGGGTTAGAGTTAGTGTTAGGGTTAGGGCTCGGTTTAGGGTACGGGTTAGGATTAGGGTACGCGCTAGGGTTAGGGTAGGGGTTAGGGTTAGGGTACGCGTTAGGGTGAGGGTAGTTATTAAACCTATCCCACTCTCTAGATACCCCTTAGCAGGTAAAGGAATATTATTTGGGGGTCCAGCCATGGAGAAGCGTTTAGACACTAGGAGAAGATAAGGAACACACCCATTATCACGAAATCACATTAGGATTCTCTTTTTAACCTGTTCCTTAAAACACTAGTGCTTAGGAAATCTATTGGAGGCAGAAGCAGTCAAGGGTAGCTTAGGGTTATTGTTAGGGTTAGGGTGAGGGCTAGGGTATGGCTTAGGGTACGGGTTCGGGGAGGGGTTCGGGTAGGGCGTAGGGTATGGGTTAGGGTTAGGGTTAGGGCTAGCGTTAGGTTTAGGGCTCGGTTTAGGGTACGGGTTAGGATTAGGGTACGCGTTAGGGTTAGGGTAGGGGTTAGGGTTAGGGTACGCGTTAGGGTGAGGGTAGTTATTAAACCTATCCCACTCTCTAGATACCCCTTAGCACGTAACGGAATATTATTTGGGGGTCCAGCCATGGAGAAGAGTTTAGACACGAGGAGAAGATAAGGAACACACCCATTATCAAGAAATCACATTAGGATTCTCTTTTTAACCTGTTCCTTAAAACACTAGTGCTTAGGAAATCTATTGGAGGCAGAAGCAGTCAAGGGTAGCTTAGGGTTAGGATTAGGGTTAGGGTGAGGGTTAGGGTACGGCTTAGGGTACGGGTTCGGGGAGGGGTTCGGGTAGGGCGTAGGGTATGGGTTAGGGTTAGGGTTAGGGTTAGTGTTAGGGTTAGGGCTCGGTTTAGGGTACGGGTTAGGATTAGGGTACGCGTTAGTGTTAGGGTAGGGGTTAGGGTTAGTGTACGCGTTAGGGTGAGGGTAGTTATTAAACCTATCCCACTCTCTAGATACCCCTTAGCACGTAAAGGAATATTAATGGGGGTCCAGCCATGGAGAAGAGTTTAGACACTAGGAGAAGATAAGGAACACACCCATTATCACGAAATCACATTAGGATTCTCTTTTTAACCTGTTCCTTAAAACACTCGTGCTTAGGAAATCTATTGGAGGCAGAAGCAGTCAAGGGTAGCTTAGGGTTAGTGTTAGGGTTAGGGTGAGGGCTAGGGTATGGCTTAGGGTACGCGTTCGGGGAGGGGTTCGGGTAGGGCGTAGGGTATGGGTTAGGATTAGGGTTAGGGCTAGCGTTAGGTTTAGAGCTCGGTTTAGGGTACGGGTTAGGATTAGTGTACGCGTTAGGGTTAGTGTAGGGGTTAGGGTTAGGGTACGCGTTAGGGTGAGGGTAGTTATTAAACCTATCCCACTCTCTAGGTACCCCTTAGCACGTAACGGAATATTATTTGGGGGTCCAGCAATGGAGAAGAGTTTAGACACGAGGAGAAGATAAGGAACACACCCATTATCAAGAAATCACATTAGGATTCTCTTTTTAACCTGTTCCTTAAAACACTAGTGCTTACGAAATCTATTGGAGGCAGAAGCAGTCAAGGGTAGTTTAGGGTTAGGGTTAGGGTTAGGGTGAGGGTTAGGGTATGGCTTAGGGTACGGGTTCGGGGAGGGGTTCGGGTAGGGCGTAGGGTATGGGTTAGGGTTAGGGTTAGGGTTAGTGTTAGGGTTAGGGCTCGGTTTAGGGTACGGGTTAGGATTAGGGTACGCGTTAGGGTTAGGGTAGGGGTTAGGGTTAGTGTACGCGTTAGGGTGAGGGTAGTTATTAAACCTATCCCACTCTGTAGATACCCCTTAGCACGTAAAGGAATATTATTTGGGGGTCCAGCCATGGAGAAGAGTTTAGACACGAGGAGAAAATAAGGAACACACCCATTATCAAGAAATCACATTAGGATTCTCTTTTTAACCTGTTCCTTAAAACGCTAGTGCTTGGGAAATCTATTGGAGGCAGAAGCAGTCAAGTGTATCTTAGGGTTAGGGTTAGGGTTAGGGTGAGGGTTAGGGTACGGCTTAGGGTACGGGTTCGGGGAGGGGTTCGGGTAGGGCGTAGGGTATTGGTTAGGGTTAGGGTTAGGGTTAGTGTTAGGGTTAGGGCTCGGTTTAGGGTACGGGTTAGGATTAGGGTACGCGCTAGGGTTAGGGTAGGGGTTAGGGTTAGGGTACGCGTTAGGGTGAGGGTAGTTATTAAACCTATCCCACTCTCTAGATACCCCTTAGCACGTAAAGGAATATTATTTGGGGGTCCAGCCATGGAGAAGAGTTTAGACAAGAGGAGAAAATAAGAAACACACCCATTATCAAGAAATCACATTAGGATTCTCTTTTTAACCTGTTCCTTAAAACACTAGTGCTTAGGAAATCTATTGGAGGCAGAAGCCGTCAAGGGTAGCTTAGGGTTAGGATTAGGGTTAGGGTGAGGGTTAGGGTAAGGTTTAGGGTAGGGGTTCAGGGAGGGGTTCGGGTAGGGCGTAAGGTATGGGTTAGGGTTAGGGTTAGAGTTAGTGTTTGGGTTAGGGCTCGGTTTAGGGTACGGGTTAGGATTAGGGTACGCGCTAGGGTTAGGGTAGGGGTTAGGGTTAGGGTACGCGTTAGGGTGAGGGTAGTTATTAAACCTATCCCACTCTCTAGATACCCCTTAGCACGTAAAGGAATATTATTTGGGGGTCCAGCCATGGAGAAGAGTTTAGACACTAGGAGAAGATAAGGAACACACCCATTATCACGAAATCACATTAGGATTCTCTTTTTAACCTGTTCCTTAAAACACTAGTGCTTAGGAAATCTATTGGAGGCAGAAGCAGTCAAGGGTAGCTTAGGGTTAGTGTTAGGGTTAGGGTGAGGGCTAGGGTATGGCTTAGGGTACGGGTTCGGGGAGGGGTTCGGGTAGGGCGTAGGGTATGGGTTAGGGTTAGGGTTAGGGCTAGCGTTAGGTTTAGGGCTCGGTTTAGGGTACGGGTTAGGATTAGGGTACGCGTTAGGGTTAGGGTAGGGGTTAGGGTTAGGGTACGCGTTAGGGTGAGGGTAGTTATTAAACCTATCCCACCCTCTAGATACCCCTTAGCACGTAACGGAATATTATTTGGGGGTCCAGCCATGGAGAAGAGTTTAGACACGAGGAGAAGATAAGGAACACACCCATTATCAAGAAATCACATTAGGATTCTCTTTTTAACCTGTTCCTTAAAACACTAGTGCTTAGGAAATCTATTGGAGGCAGAAGCAGTCAAGGGTAGCTTAGGGTTAGGGTTAGGGTTAGGGTGAGGGTTAGGGTACGGCTTAGGGTACGGGTTCGGGGAGGGGTTCGGGTAGGGCGTAGGGTATGGGTTAGGGTTAGGGTTAGGGTTAATGTTAGGGTTAGGGCTCGGTTTAGGGTACGGGTTAGGATTAGGGTACGCGTTAGTGTTAGGGTAGGGGTTAGGGTTAGTGTACGCGTTAGCGTGAGGGTAGTTATTAAACCTATCCCACTCTCTAGATACCCCTTAGCACGTAAAGGAATATTAATGGGGGTCCAGCCATGGAGAAGAGTTTAGACACTAGGAGAAGATAAGGAACACACCCATTATCACGAAATCACATTAGGATTCTCTTTTTAACCTGTTCCTTAAAACACTCGTGCTTTGGAAATCTATTGGAGGCAGAAGCAGTCAAGGGTAGCTTAGGGTTAGTGTTAGGGTTAGGGTGAGGGCTAGGGTATGGCTTAGGGTACGCGTTCGGGGAGGGGTTCGGGTAGGGCGTAGGGTATGGGTTAGGATTAGGGTTAGGGCTAGCGTTAGGTTTAGGGCTCGGTTTAGGGTACGGATTAGGATTAGGGTACGCGTTAGGGTTAGGGTAGGGGTTAGGGTTAGGGTACGCGTTAGGGTGAGGGTAGTTATTAAACCTATCCCACTCTCTAGGTACCCCTTAGCACGTAAAGGAATATTATTTGGGGGTCCAGCCATGGAGAAGAGTTTAGACACGAGGAGAAGATAAGGAACACACCCATTATCAAGAAATCACATTAGGATTCCCTTTTTAACCTGTTCCTTAAAACACTAGTGCTTACGAAATCTATTGGAGGCAGAAGCAGTCAAGGGTAGCTTAGGGTTAGGGTTAGGGTTAGGGTGAGGGTTAGGGTATGGCTTAGGGTACAGGTTCGGGGAGGGGTTCGGGTAGGGCGTAGGGTATGGGTTAGGGTTAGGGTTAGGGTTAGTGTTAGGGTTAGGGCTCGGTTTAGGGTACGGGTTAGGATTAGGGTACGCGTTAGGGTTAGGGTAGGGGTTAGGGTTAGTGTACGCGTTAGGGTGAGGGTAGTTATTAAACCTATCCCACTCTCTAGATACCCCTTAGCACGTAAAGGAATATTAATGGGGGTCCAGCCATGGAGAAGAGTTTAGACACTAGGAGAAGATAAGGAACACACCCATTATCACGAAATCACATTAGGATTCTCTTTTTAACCTGTTCCTTAAAACACTAGTGCTTAGGAAATCTATTGTAGGCAGAAGCAGTCAAGGGTAGCTTAGGGTTAGGGTTAGGGTTAGGGTGAGGGTTAGGGTATGGCTTAGGGTACGGGTTCGGGGAGGGGTTCGGGTAGGGCGTAGGGTATGGGTTAGGTATAGGTTTAGGGCTAGTGTTAGGGTTAGGGCTCGGTTTAGGGTATGGGTTCGGATTAGGGTACGCGTTAGGGTTAGGGTAGGGGTTAGGGTTAGGGTACGCATTATGGTGCGGGTAGTTATTAAACCTATCACACTCTCTAGAAACCCCTTAGCACGTAAAGGAATATTATTTGGGGGTCCAACCATGGAGAAGAGTTTAGACACGAGGAGAAAATACGGAACACACCCATTATCAAGAAATCACATTAGGATTCTCTTTTTCACCTGTTCCTTAAAACACTAGTGCTTAGGAAATCTATTGGAGGCAGAAGCAGTCAAGGGTAGCTTAGGGTTAGGGTTAGGGTTAGGGTGAGGGTTAGGGTATGGCTTAGGGTACGGGTTCGGGGAGGGGTTCGGTTAGGGCATAGGGTATGGGTTAGGGTTAGGGTTAGGTTTAGTGTTAGGGTTAGGGCTCGGTTTAGGGTACGGGTTAGTATTAGGGTACGTGTTAGGGTTAGGGTAGGGGTTAGGGTTAGGGTACGCGTTAGGTTGGGGGTAGTTATTAAACCTATCACACTCTCTAGATACCCCTTAGCACGTAAAGGTATATTATTTGGGGGTCCAGCCATGGAGAAGAGTTTAGACACGAGGAGAAGATAAGGAATACACCCATTATCAAGAAATCACATTAGGATTCTCTTTTTCACCTGTTCCTTAAAACACTAGTGCTTAGGAAATCTATTGGAGGCAGAAGCAGTCAAGGGTAGCTTAGGGTTAGGGTTAGGGTTAGGGTGAGGGTTAGGGTATGGCTTAGGGTACGTGTTCAGGGAGGGGTTCGGGTAGGGCGTAGGGTATGGGTTAGGGTTAGGGTTAGGGTTAGTGTTAGGGTTAGGGCTCGCTTTAGGGTAAGGGTTAGGATTAGGGTACGCGTTAGTGTTAGGGTAGGGTTTAGGGTTAGGGTACGCGATAGGGTGAGGTTAGTTATTAAACCTATCCGACTCTCTAGATACCCCTTAGCACGTAAAGGAATATTATTTGGGGGTCCAGCCATGGAGAAGAGTTTAGACACTAGGAGAAGAGAAGGAACACACCCATTATCAAGAAATCACATTAGGATTCTCTTTTTCACCTGTTCCTTAAAACACTAGTGCTTAGGAAATCTATTGGAGGCAGAAGCAGTCAAGGGTAGCTTAGGGTTAGGGTTAGGGTTAGGGTGAGGGTTAGTGTACGGCTTAGGGTACGGGTTCGGGGAGGGGTTCGGGTAGCGCGTAGGGTATTGGTTAGGGTTAGGGTTAGCGCTAGTGTTAGGGTTAGGGCTCGGTTTAGGGTACGGGTTAGGATTAGGGTACACGTTAGGGTTAGGGTAGGGGTTAGGGTTAGGGAACGCGTTAGGGTGAGGGTAGTTATTAAACCAATCCCACTCTCTAGATACCCCTTAGCACGTAAAGGAATATTATTTGGGGGTCCAGCCATGGAGAAGAGTTTAGACACGAGGAGAAGATAAGGAACACACCCATTATCAAGAAATCACATTAGGATTCTCTTTTTAACCTGTTCCTTAAAACACTAGTGCTTAGGAAATCTATTGGAGGCAGAAGCCGTCAAGGGTAGCTTAGGGTTAGGGTTAGGGTTAGGGTGAGGGTTAGGGTACGGTTTAGGGTACGGGTTCAGGGAGGGGTTCGGGTAGGGCGTAGGGTATGGGTTAGGGTTAGGGTTAGAGTTAGTGTTAGGGTTAGGGCTCGGTTTAGGGTACGGGTTAGGATTAGGGTACGCGCTAGGGTTAGGGTAGGGGTTAGGGTTAGGGTACGCTTTAGGGTGAGGTTAGTTATTAAACCTATCCCACTCTCTAGATATCCCTTAGCACGTAAAAGAATATTATTTGGGGGTCCAGCCATGGAGAAGAGTTTAGACACTAGGAGAAGATAAGGAACACACCCATTATCAAGAAATCACATTAGGATTCTCTTTTTAAACTGTTCCTTAAAACACTAGTGCTTAGGAAATCTATTGGAGGCAGAAGCAGTCAAGGGTAGCTTAGGGTTAGTATTAGGGTTAGGGTGAGGGCTAGGGTATGGCTTAGGGTACGGGTTCGGGGAGGGGTTCGGGTAGGGCGTAGGGTATGGGTTAGGATTAGGGTTAGGGCTAGCGTTAGGTTTAGGGCTCGGTTTAGGGTACGGGTTAGGATTAGGGTACGCGTTAGGGTTAGGGTAGGGGTTAGGGTTAGGGTACGCGTTAGGGTGAGGGTAGTTATTAAACCTATCCCACTCTCTAGATACCCCTTAGCACGTAAAGGAATATTATTTGGGGGTCCAGCCATGGAGAAGAGTTTAGACACGAGGAGAAGATAAGGAACACACCCATTATCACGAAATCACATTAGGATTCTCTTTTTAACCTGTTCCTTAAAACACTAGTGCTTAGGAAATCTATTGGAGGCAGAAGCAGTCAAGGGTAGCTTAGGGTTAGGGTTAGGGTTAGGGTGAGGGTTAGGGTACGGCTTAGGGTACGGGTTCAGGGAGGGGTTCGTGTAGGGCGTAGGGTATGGGTTAGGGTTAGGGTTAGGGTTAGTGTTAGGGTTAGGGCTCGGTTTAGGGTACGGGTTAGGATTAGGGTACGCGTTAGTGTTAGGGTAGGGGTTAGGGTTAGGGAACGCGTTAGGGTGAGGGTAGTTATTAAACCTATCCCACTCTCTAGATACCCCTTAGCACGTAAAGGAATATTAATGGGGGTCCAGCCATGGAGAAGAGTTTAGACACTAGGAGAAGATAAGGAACACACCCATTATCACGAAATCACATTAGGATTCTCTTTTTAACCTGTTCCTTAAAACACTAGTGCTTAGGAAATCTATTGGAAGCAGAAGCAGTCAAGGGTAGCTTAAGGTTAGTGTTAGGGTTAGGGTGAGGGCTAGGGTATGGCTTAGGGTACGGGTTCGGGGAGGGGTTCGGGTAGGGCGTAGGGTATAGGTTAGGATTAGGGTTAGGGCTAGCGTTAGGTTTAGGGCTCGGTTTAGGGTACGTGTTAGGATTAGGGTACGCGTTAGGGTTAGGGTAGGGATTAGGGTTAGGGTACGCGTTAGGGTGAGGGTAGTTATTAAACCTATCCCACTCTCTAGGTACCCCTTAGCACGTAAAGGAATATTATTTGGGGGTCCAGCCATGGAGAAGAGTTTAGACACGAGGAGAAGATAAGGAACACACCCATTATCAAGAAATCACATTAGGATTCTCTTTTTAACCTGTTCCTTAAAACACTAGTGCTTACGAAATCTATTGGAGGCAGAAGCAGTCAAGGGTAGCTTAGGGTTAGGGTTAGGGTTAGGGTGAGGGTTAGGGTATGGCTTAGGGTACGGGTTTGGGGAGGGGTTCGGGTAGGGCGTAGGGTATGGGTTAGGGTTAGGGTTAGTGTTAGGGTTAGGGCTCGGTTTAGGGTACGGGTTAGGATTAGGGTACGCGTTAGGGTTAGGGTAGGGGTTAGGGTTAGTGTACGCGTTAGGGTGAGGGTAGTTATTAAACCTATCCCACTCTCTAGATACCCCTTAGCACGTAAAGGAATATTAATGGGGGTCCAGCCATGGAGAAGAGTTTAGACACTAGGAGAAGATAAGGAACACACCCATTATCACGAAATCACATTAGGATTCTCTTTTTAACCTGTTCCTTAAAACACTAGTGCTTAGGAAATCTATTGGAGGCAGAAGCTGTCAAGGGTAGCTTAGGGTTAGGGTTAGGGTTAGGGTGAGGGTTAGTGTACGGCTTAGGGTACGGGTTCGGGGAGGGGTTCGGGTAGCGCGTAGGGTATTGGTTAGGGTTAGGGTTAGCGCTAGTGTTAGGGTTAGGGCTCGGTTTAGGGTACGGGTTAGGATTAGGGTACACGTTAGGGTTAGGGTAGGGGTTAGGGTTAGGGAACGCGTTAGGGTGAGGGTAGTTATTAAACCTATCCCACTCTCTAGATACCCCTTAGCACGTAAAGGAATATTATTTGGGGGTCCAGCCATGGAGAAGAGTTTAGACACGAGGAGAAGATAAGGAACACACCCATTATCAAGAAATCACATTAGGATTCTCTTTTTAACCTGTTCCTTAAAACACTAGTGCTTAGGAAATCTATTGGAGGCAGAAGCCGTCAAGGGTAGCTTACGGTTAGGGTTAGGGTTAGGGTGAGGGTTAGGGTACGGTTTAGGGTACGGGTTCAGGGAGGGGTTCGGGTAGGGCGTAGCGTATGGGTTAGGGTTAGGGTTAGAGTTAGTGTTAGGGTTAGGGCTCGGTTTAGGGTACGGGTTAGGATTAGGGTACGCGCTAGGGTTAGGGTAGGGGTTAGGGTTAGGGTACGCGTTAGGTTGGGGGTAGTTATTAAACCTATCACACTCTCTAGATACCCCTTAGCACGTAAAGGTATATTATTTGGGGGTCCAGCCATGGAGAAGAGTTTAGACACGAGGAGAAGATAAGGAATACACCCATTATCAAGAAATCACATTAGGATTCTCTTTTTCACCTGTTCCTTAAAACACTAGTGCTTAGGAAATCTATTGGAGGCAGAAGCAGTCAAGGGTAGCTTAGGGTTAGGGTTAGGGTTAGGGTGAGGGTTAGGGTATGGCTTAGGGTACGGGTTCGGGGAGGGGTTCGGGTAGGGCGTAGGGTATGGGTTAGGGTTAGGGTTAGGGTTAGTGTTAGGGTTAGGGCTCGGTTTAGGGTACGGGTTAGGATTAGGGTACGCGTTAGGGTTAGGGTAGGGGTTAGGGTTAGTGTACGCGTTAGGGTGAGGGTAGTTATTAAACCTATCCCACTCTCTAGATACCCCTTAGCACGTAAAGGAATATTAATGGGGGTCCAGCCATGGAGAAGTGTTTAGACACTAGGAGAAGATAAGGAACACACCCATTATCACGAAATCACATTAGGATTCTCTTTTTAACCTGTTCCTTAAAACACTAGTGCTTAGGAAATCTATTGTAGGCAGAAGCAGTCAAGGGTAGCTTAGGGTTAGGGTTAGGGTTAGGGTGAGGGTTAGGGTATGGCTTAGGGTACGGGTTCGGGGAGGGGTTCGGGTAGGGCGTAGGGTATGGGTTAGGTATAGGTTTAGGGCTAGTGTTAGGGTTAGGGCTCGGTTTAGGGTATGGGTTCGGATTAGGGTACGCGTTAGGGTTAGGGTAGGGGTTAGGGTTAGGGTACGCATTATGGTGCGGGTAGTTATTAAACCTATCACACTCTCTAGAAACCCCTTAGCACGTAAAGGAATATTATTTGGGGGTCCAACCATGGAGAAGAGTTTAGACACGAGGAGAAGATAAGGAACACACCCATTATCAAGAAATCACATTAGGATTCTCTTTTTAACCTGTTCCTTAAAACACTAGTGCTTAGGAAATCTATTGGAGGCAGAAGCCGTCAAGGGTAGCTTAGGGTTAGGGTTAGGGTTAGGGTGAGGGTTAGTGTACGGTTTAGGGTACGGGTTCGGGGAGGGGTTCGGGTAGCGCGTAGGGTATTGGTTAGGGTTAGGGTTAGCGCTAGTGTTAGGGTTAGGGCTCGGTTTAGGGTACGGGTTAGGATTAGGGTACACGTTAGGGTTAGGGTAGGGGTTAGGGTTAGGGAACGCGTTAGGGTGAGGGTAGTTATTAAACCTATCCCACTCTCTAGATACCCCTGAGCACGTAAAGGAATATTATTTGGGGGTCCAGCCATGGAGAAGAGTTTAGACACGAGGAGAAGATAAGGAACACACCCATTATCAAGAAATCACATTAGGATTCTCTTTTTAACCTGTTCCTTAAAACACTAGTGCTTAGGAAATCTATTGGAGGCAGAAGCCGTCAAGGGTAGCTTAGGGTTAGGGTTAGGGTTAGGGTGAGGGTTAGGGTACGGTTTAGGGTACGGGTTCAGGGAGGGGTTCGGGTAGGGCGTAGGGTATGGGTTAGGGTTAGGGTTAGAGTTAGTGTTAGGTTTAGGGCTCGGTTTAGGGTACGGGTTAGGATTAGGGTACGCGCTAGGGTTAGGGTAGGGGTTAGGGTTAGGGTACGCTTTAGGGTGAGGTTAGTTATTAAACCTATCCCACTCTCTAGATACCCCTTAGCACGTAAAAGAATATTATTTGGGGGTCCAGCCATGGAGAAGAGTTTAGACACTAGGAGAAGATAAGGAACACACCCATTATCAAGAAATCACATTAGGATTCTCTTTTTAACCTGTTCCTTAAAACACTAGTGCTTAGGAAATCTATTGGAGGCAGAAGCAGTCAAGGGTAGCTTAGGGTTAGTATTAGGGTTAGGGTGAGGGCTAGGGTATGGCTTAGGGTACGGGTTCGGGGAGGGGTTCGGGTAGGGCGTAGGGTATGGGTTAGGATTAGGGTTAGGGCTAGCGTTAGGTTTAGGGCTCGGTTTAGGGTACGGGTTAGGATTAGGGTACGCGTTAGGGTTAGGGTAGGGGTTAGGGTTAGGGTACGCGTTAGGGTGAGGGTAGTTATTGAACCTATCCCACTCTCTAGATACCCCTTAGCACGTAAAGGAATATTATTTGGGGGTCCAGCCATGGAGAAGAGTTTAGACACGAGGAGAAAATAAGGAACACACCCATTATCACGAAATCCCATTAGGATTCTCTTTTTAACCTGTTCCTTAAAACACTAGTGCTTAGAAAATCTATTGGTGGCAGAAGCAATCAAGGGTAGCTTAGGGTTAGGGTTAGGGTTAGGGTGAGGGTTAGGGTATGGCTTAGGGTACGGGTTCGGGGAGGGGTTCGGGTAGGGCGTAGGGTATGGGTTAGGTATAGGGTTAGGGCTAGTGTTAGGGTTAGGGCTCGGTTTAGGGTATGGGTTAGGATTAGGGTACGCGTTAGGGTTAGGGTAGGGGTTAGGGTTAGGGTACGCGTTAGGTTGGGGGTAGTTATTAAACCTATCACACTCTCTAGATACCCCTTAGCACGTAAAGGTATATTATTTGGGGGTCCAGCCATGGAGAAGAGTTTAGACACGAGGAGAAGATAAGGAATACACCCATTATCAAGAAATCACATTAGGATTCTCTTTTTCACCTGTTCCTTAAAACACTAGTGCTTAGGAAATCTATTGGAGGCAGAAGCAGTCAAGGGTAGCTTACGGTTAGGGTTAGGGTTAGGGTGAGGGTTAGGGTACGGTTTAGGGTACGGGTTCAGGGAGGGGTTCGGGTAGGGCGTAGGGTATGGGTTAGGGTTAGGGTTAGAGTTAGTGTTAGGGTTAGGGCTCGGTTTAGGGTACGGGTTAGGATTAGGGTACGCGCTAGGGTTAGGGTAGGGGTTAGGGTTAGGGTACGCGTTAGGTTGGGGGTAGTTATTAAACCTATCACACTCTCTAGATACCCCTTAGCACGTAAAGGTATATTATTTGGGGGTCCAGCCATGGAGAAGAGTTTAGACACGAGGAGAAGATAAGGAATACACCCATTATCAAGAAATCACATTAGGATTCTCTTTTTCACCTGTTCTTTAAAACACTAGTGCTTAGGAAATCTATTGGAGGCAGAAGCAGTCAAGGGTAGCTTAGGGTTAGGGTTAGGGTTAGGGTGAGGGTTAGGGTATGGCTTAGGGTACGGGTTCAGGGAGGGGTTCGGGTAGGGCGTAGAGTATGGGTTAGGGTTAGGGTTAGGGTTAGTGTTAGGGTTAGGGCTCGCTTTAGGGTAAGGGTTAGGATTAGGGTACGCGTTAGTGTTAGGGTAGGGGTTAGGGTTAGGGTACGCGATAGGGTGAGGTTAGTTATTAAACCTATCCCACTCTCTAGATACCCCTTAGCACGTAAAGGAATATTATTTGGGGGTCCAGCCATGGAGAAGAGTTTAGACACTAGGAGAAGATAAGGAACACACCCATTATCAAGAAATCACATTAGGATTCTCTTTTTAACCTGTTCCTTAAAACACTAGTGCTTAGGAAATCTCTTGGAGGCAGAAGCCGTCAAGGGTAGCTTAGGGTTAGGTTAGGGTTAGGGTGAGGGTTAGGGTACGGTTTAGGGTACGGGTTCAGGGAGGGGATCGGGTAGGGCGTAGGGTATGGGTTAGGGTTAGGGTTAGAGTTAGTGTTAGGGTTAGGGCTCGGTTTAGGGTACGGGTTAGGATTAGGGTACGCGCTAGGGTTAGGGTAGGGGTTAGGGTTAGGGTACGCGTTAGGGTGAGGGTAGTTATTAAACCTATCCCACTCTCTAGATACCCCTTAGCACTTAAAGGAATATTATGTGGGGGTCCAGCCATGGAGAAGAGTTTAGACACGAGGAGAAGATAAGGAACACACCCATTATCAAGAAATCACATTAGGATTCTCTTTTTAACCTGTTCCTTAAAACACTAGTGCTTAGGAAATCTATTGGAGGAAGAAGCAGTCAAGGGTAGCATAGGGTTAGGGTTAGGGTTAGAGTGAGGGTTAGGGTACGACTTAGGGTACGGGTTCGGGGAGGGGTTCGGGTAGGGCGTAGGGTATGGGTTAGGGTTAGGGTTAGGGTTAGTGTTAGGGTTAGGGCTCGGTTAAGGGTACGGGTTAGGATTAGGGTACGCGTTAGTGTTAGGGTAGTGGTTAGGGTTAGGGTACGCTTTAGGGTGAGGGTAGTTATTAAACCTATCCCACTCTCTAGATACCCCTTAGCACGTAAAGGAATATTATTTGGGGGTCCAGCCATGGAGAAGAGTTTAGACACTAGGAGAAGATAAGGAACACACCCATTATCACGAAATCACATTAGGATTCTCTTTTTAACCTGTTCCTTAAAACACTAGTGCTTAGGAAATCTATTGGAGGCAGAAGCAGTCAAGGGTAGCTTAGGGTTAGTGTTAGGGTTAGGGTGAGGGCTAGGGTATGGCTTAGGGTACGGGTTTGGGGAGGGGTTCGGGTAGGGCGTAGGGTATGGGTTAGGGTTAGGGTTAGGGCTAGCGTTAGGTTTAGGGCTCGGTTTAGGGTACGGGTTAGGATTAGGGTACGCGTTAGGGTTAGGGTAGGGGTTAGGGTCAGGGTACGCGTTAGGGTGAGGGTAGTTATTAAACCTATCCCACTCTCTAGATACCCCTTAGCACGTAAAGGAATATTATTTGGGGGTCCAGCCATGGAGAAGAGTTTAGACACGAGGAAAAGATAAGGAACACACCCATTATCAAGAAATCACATTAGGATTCTCTTTTTCACCTGTTCCTTAAAACACTAGTGCTTAGGAAATCTATTGGAGGCAGAAGCAGTCAAGGGTAGCTTAGGGTTAGGGTTAGGGTTAGGGTGAGGGTTAGGGTATGGCTTAGGGTACGGGTTCGGGGAGGGGTTCGGGTAGGGCGTAGGGTATGGGTTAGGGTTAGGGTTAGGTTTAGTGTTAGGGTTAGGCCTCGGTTAAGGGTACGGTTTAGGATTAGGGTACGTGTTAGTGTTAGGGTAGGGGTTAGGGTTAGGGTACGCGATAGGGTGAGGTTAGTTATTAAACCTATCCCACTCTGTAGATACCCCTTAGCACGTAAAGGAATATTATTTGGTGGTCCAGCCATGGAGAAGAGTTTAGACACTAGGAGAAGATAAGGAACACACCCATTATCAAGAAATCACATTAGGATTCTCTTTATAACCTGTTCCTTAAAACACTAGTGCTTAGGAAATCTATTGGAGGCAGAAGCAGTCAAGGGTAGCTTAGGGTTAGGGTTAGGGTTAGGGTGAGGGTTAGGGTACGGCTTAGGGTACGGGTTCGGGGAGAGGTTCGGGTAGGGCGTAGGGTATGGGTTAGGGTTAGGGTTAGGGCAAGGGTTAGGGTTAGGGCTCGGTTTAGGGTACGGGTTAGGATTAGGGTACGCGTTAGGGTTAGGGTAGGGGTTAGGGTTAGGGTACGCGTTAGGGTGAGGGTAGTTATTAAATCTGTCCCATTCTCTAGATACCCCTTAGCACGTAAAGGAATATTATTTGGGGGTCCAGCCATGGAGAAGAGTTTAGACACGAGGAGAAGATAAGGAACACACCCATTATCAAGAAATCACATTAGGATTCTCTTTTTAACCTGTTCCTTAAAACACTAGTGCTTAGGAAATCTATTGGAGGCAGAAGCAGTCAAGGGTAGCTTAGGGTTAGGGTTAGGGTTAGGGTGAGGGTTAGGGTACGGCTTAGGGTACGGGTTCGGGGAGGGGTTCGGGTAGGGCGTAGGGTATGGGTTAGGGTTAGGGTTAGGGTTAGTGTTAGGGTTAGGGCTCGGTTTAGGGTACGGTTTAGGATTAGGGTACGCGTTAGTGTTAGGGTAGTGGTTAGGGTTAGGGTACGCTTTAGGGTGAGGGTAGTTATTAAACCTATCCCACTCTCTAGATACCCCTTAGCACGTAAAGGAATATTATTTGGGGGTCCAGCCATGGAGAAGAGTTTAGACACTAGGAGAAGATAAGGAACACACCCATTATCAAGAAATCACAATATGATTCTCTTTTTAAACTGTTCCTTAAAACACTAGTGCTTAGGAAATCTATTGGAGGCAGAAGCAGTCAAGGGTAGCTTAGGGTTAGGGTTAGGGTTAGGGTGAGGGCTAGGGTATGGCTTAGGGTACGGGTTCGGTGAGGGGTTCGGGTAGGGCGTAGGGTATGGGTTAGGGTTAGGGTTAGGGCTAGCGTTAGGTTTAGGGCTCGGTTTAGGGTACGGGTTAGGATTAGGGTACGCGTTAGGGGTAGGGTAGGGGTTAGGGTCAGGGTACGCGTTAGGGTGAGGGTAGTTATTAAACCTATCCCACTCTCTAGATACCCCTTAGCACGTAAAGGAATATTATTTGGGGGTCCAGCCATGGAGAAGAGTTTAGACACGAGGAGAAGATAAGGAACACACCCATTATCAAGAAATCACATTAGGATTCTCTTTTTCACCTGTTCCTTAAAACACTAGTGCTTAGGAAATCTATTGGAGGCAGAAGCAGTCAAGGGTAGCTTAGGGTTAGGGTTAGGGTTAGGGTGAGGGTTAGGGTATGGCTTAGGGTACGGGTTCGGGGAGGGGTTCGGGTAGGGCGTAGGGTATGGTTTAGGGTTAGGGTTAGGTTTAGTGTTAGGGTTAGGCCTCGGTTTAGGGTACGGTTTAGGATTAGGGTACGTGTTAGGGTTAGGGTAGGGGTTAGGGTTAGGGTACGCGATAGGGTGAGGTTAGTTATTAAACCTATCCCACTCTCTAGATACCCCTTAGCACGTAAAGGAATATTATTTGGGGGTCCAGCCATGGAGAAGAGTTTAGACACTAGGAGAAGATAAGGAACACACCCATTATCAAGAAATCACATTAGGATTCTCTTTTTAACCTGTTCCTTAAAACACTAGTGCTTAGGAAATCTATTGGAGGCAGAAGCAGTCAAGGGTAGCTTAGGGTTAGGGTTAGGGTTAGGGTGAGGGTTAGGGTACGGCTTAGGGTACGGGTTCGGGGAGGGGTTCGGGTAGGGCGTAGGGTATGGGTTAGGGTTAGGGTTAGGGTTAGTGTTAGGGTTAGGGCTCGGTTTAGGGTACGGGTTAGGATTAGGGTACGCGTTAGTGTTAGGGTAGTGGTTAGGGTTAGGGTACGCTTTAGGGTGAGGGTAGTTATTAAACCTATCCCACTCTCTAGATACCCCTTAGCACGTAAAGGAATATTATTTGGGGGTCCAGCCATGGAGAAGAGTTTAGACACTAGGAGAAGATAAGGAACACACTCATTATCAAGAAATCACAATATGATTCTCTTTTTAAACTGTTCCTTAAAACACTAGTGCTTAGGAAATCTATTGGAGGCAGAAGCAGTCAAGGGTAGCTTAGGGTTAGGGTTAGGGTTAGGGTGAGGGCTAGGGTATGGCTTAGGGTACGGGTTCGGGGAGGGGTTCGGGTAGGGCGTAGGGTATGGGTTAGGGTTAGGGTTAGGGTTAGTGTTATGGTTAGGGCTCGGTTTAGGGTACGGGTTAGGATTAGGGTACGCGTTAGGGTTAGGGTAGGGGTTAGGGTTAGGGTACGTGTTAGGGTGAGGGTAGTTATTAAACCTATCACACTCTCTAGATACCCCTTAGTACATAAAGGAATATTATTTGGGGGTCCAGCCATGGAGAAGAGTTTAGACACGAGGAGAAGATAAGGAACACACCAATTATCACGAAATCACATTAGGATTCTCTTTTTAACCTGTTCCTTAAAACACTAGTGCTTAGGAAATCTATTGGAGGCAGAAGCAGTCAAGGGTAGCTTCGGGTTAGGGTTAGGGTTAGGGTGAGGGTTAGGGTACGGCTTAGGTTACGGGTTCGGGGAGGGGTTCGGGTAGGGCGTAGGGTATGGGTTAGGGTTAGGGTTAGGGCTAGTGTTAGGTTTAGGGCTCGGTTTAGGGTACGGGTTAGGATTAGGGTACGCGTTAGGGTTAGGGTAGGGGTTAGGGTTAGGGTACGCGTTAGGGTGAGGGTAGTTATTAAACCTATCCCACTCTCTAGATACCCCTTAGCACTTAAAGGAATATTATGTGGGGGTCCAGCCATGGAGAAGAGTTTAGACACGAGGAGAAGATAAGGAACACACCCATTATCAAGAAATCACATTAGGATTCTCTTTTTAACCTGTTCCTTAAAACACTAGTGCTTAGGAAATCTATTGGAGGAAGAAGCAGTCAAGGGTAGCATAGGGTTAGGGTTAGGGTTAGGGTGAGGGTTAGGGTACGACTTAGGGTACGGGTTCGGGGAGGGGTTCGGGTAGGGCGTAGGGTATGGGTTAGGGTTAGGGTTAGGGTTAGTGTTAGGGTTAGGGCTCGGTTAAGGGTACGGGTTAGGATTAGGGTACGCGTTAGTGTTAGGGTAGTGGTTAGGGTTAGGGTACGCTTTAGGGTGAGGGTAGTTATTAAACCTATCCCACTCTCTAGATACCCCTTAGCACGTAAAGGAATATTATTTGGGGGTCCAGCCATGGAGAAGAGTTTAGACACTAGGAGAAGATAAGGAACACACCCATTATCAAGAAATCACATTAGGATTCTCTTTTTAACCTGTTCCTTAAAACACTAGTGCTTAGGAAATCTATTGGAGGCAGAAGCAGTCAAGGGTAGCTTAGGTTTAGGGTGAGGGTTAGGGTACGGCTTAAGGTACGGGTTCGGGGAGGGGTTCGGGTAGGGCGTAGAGTATTGGTTAGGGTTAGGGTTAGGGCTAGTGTTAGGGTAAGGGCTCGGTTTAGGGTACGGGTTAGGATTAGGGTACGCGTTAGGGTTAGGGTAGGGGTTAGGGTTAGGGAACGCGTTAGGGTGAGGGTAGTTATTAAACCTATCCCACTCTCTAGATACCCCTTAGCACGTAAAGGAATAATATTTGGGGGTCCAGCCATGGAGAAGAGTTTAGACACGAGGAGAAGATAAGGAACACACCCATTATCAAGAAATCACATTAGGATTCTCTTTTTAACCTGTTACTTAAAACACTAGTGCTTAGGAAATCTATTGGAGGCAGAAGCCGTCAAGGGTAGCTTAGGGTTAGGGTTAGGGTTAGGGTGAGGGTTAGGGTACGGTTTAGGGTACGGGTTCAGGGAGGGGTTCGGGTAGGGCGTAGGGTATGGGTTAGGGTTAGGGTTAGAGTTAGTGTTAGGGGTTCGGGCTCGGTTTAGGGTACGAGTTAGGATTAGGGTACGCGCTAGGGTTAGGTTAGGGGTTAGAGTTAGGGTACGCGTTAGGGTGAGGATAGTTATTAAACCTATCCCACTCTCTAGATACCCTTAGCACGTAAAGGAATATTGTTTGGGGGTCCAGCCATGGAGAAGAGTTTAGACACTAGGAGAAGATAAGGAACACACCCATTATCACGAAATCATATTAGGATTCTCTTTTTAACCTGTTCCTTAAAACACTAGTGCTTAGGAAATCTATTGGAGGCAGAAGCAGTCAAGGGTAGCTTAGGGTTAGTGTTAGGGTTAGGGTGAGGGCTAGGGTATGGCTTAGGGTACGGGTTCGGGGAGGGGTTCGGGTAGGGCGTAGGGTATGGGTTAGGGTTAGGGTTAGGGCTAGTGTTAGGTTTAGGGCTCGGTTTAGGGTACGGGTTAGGATTAGGGTACGCGTTAGGGTTAGGGTAGGGGTTAGGGTTAGGGTACGCGTTAGGGGTGAGGGTAGTTATTAAACCTATCCTACTCTCTAAATACCCCTTAGCACGTAAAGGAATATTATTTGGGGGTCCAGCCATGGAGAAGAGTTTAGACACGAGGAGAAGATAAGGAACACAGCCATTATCAAGAAATCACATTAGGATTCTCTTTTTAACCTGTTCCTTAAAACACTAGTGCTTAGGAAATCTATTGGAGGCAGAAGCCGTCAAGGGTAGCTTAGGGTAGGGTTAGGGTTAGGTTAGGGTGAGGGTTAGGGTACGGCTTAGGGTACGGGTTCGGGGAGGGGTTCGGGTAGGGCGTAGGGGTATGGGTTAGGGTTAGGGTTTAGGGTTAGTGTTAGGGTTAGGGCTCGGTTTAGGGTACGGGTTAGGATTAGGGTACGCATTAGGGGTTAGGGTAGGGGTTAGGGTTAGTGTACGCGTTAGGGTGAGGGTAGTTATTAAACCTATCCCACTCTCTAGATACCCCTTAGCACGTACAGGAATATTTTTGGGGGTCCAGCCATGGAGAAGAGTTTAGACACTAGGAGAAGATAAGGAACACACCCATTATCACGAAATTACATTAGGATTCTCTTTTTAACCTGTTCCTTAAAACACTAGTGCTTACGAAATCTATTGGAGGCAGAAGCCGTCAAGGGTAGCTTAGGGTTAGGGTTAGGTTTAGGGTGAGGGTTAGGGGTATGGCTTAGGGTACGGGTTCGGGGAGGGGTTCGGGTAGGGCGTAGGGTATGGGTTAGGTATAGGGTTAGGGCTAGTGTTAGGGTTAGGGCTCGGTTTAGGGTATGGGTTCGGATTAGGGTACGCGTTAGGGTTAGGGTAGGGGTTAGGGTTAGGGTACGCATTAGGGGTGCGGGTAGTTATTAAACCTATCACACTCTCTAGAAACCCCTTAGCACGTAAAGGAATATTATTTGGGGGTCCAGCCATGGAGAAGAGTTTAGACACGAGGAGAAGATAAGGAACACACCCATTATCAAGAAATCACATTTGGATTCTCTTTTTCACCTGTTCCTTAAAACACTAGTGCTTAGGAAATCTATTGGAGGCAGAAGCAGTCAAGGGTAGCTTAGGGTTAGGGTTAGGGTTAGGGTGAGGGTTAGGGTATGGCTTAGGGTACGGGTTCGGGGAGGGGTTCGGGTAGGGCGTAGGGTATGGGTTAGGGTTAGGGTTAGGTTTAGTGTTAGGGTTAGGGCTCGGTTTAGGGTACGGGTTAGGATTAGGGTACGTGTTAGTGTTAGGGTAGGGGTTAGGGTTAGGGTACGCGATAGGGTGAGGTTAGTTATTAAACCTATCCCACTCTGTAGATACCCCTTAGCACGTAAAGGAATATTATTTGGTGGTCCAGCCATGGAGAAGAGTTTAGACACAAGGAGAAGATAAGGAACACACCCATTATCAAGAAATCACATTAGGATTCTCTTTTTCACATGTTCCTTAAAACACTAGTGCTTAGGAAATCTATTGGAGGCAGAAGCAGTCAAGGGTAGCTTAGGGTTAGGGTTAGGGTTAGGGTGAGGGTTAGGGTACGGCTTAGGGTACGGGTTCGGGGAGGGGTTCGGGTAGGGCATAGGGTATGGGTTAGGGTTAGGGTTAGGGCAAGGGTTAGGGTTAGGGCTCGGTTTAGGGTACGGGTTAGGATTAGGGTACGCGTTAGGGTTAGGGTAGGGGTTAGGGTTAGGGTACGTGTTAGGGTGAGGGTAGTTATTAAATCTATCCTACTCTCTAGATACCCCTTAGCACGTAAAGGAATATTATTTGGGGGTCCAGCCATGGAGAAGAGTTTAGACACGAGGAGAAGATAAGGAACACACCCATTATCAAGAAATCACATTAGGATTCTCTTTTTAACCTGTTCCTTAAAACACTAGTGCTTAGGAAATCTATTGGAGGCAGAAGCAGTCAAGGGTAGCTTAGGGTTAGGGTTAGGGTTAGGGTGAGGGTTAGGGTACGGCTTAGGGTACGGGTTCGGGGAGGGGTTCGGGTAGAGCGTAGGGTATTGGTTAGGGTTAGGGTTAGGGCTCGGTTTAGGGTACGGGTTAGGATTAGGGTACGCGTTAGGTTTAGGGTAGGGGTTAGGGTTAGTGTACGCGTTAGGGTGAGGGTAGTTATTAAACCTATCCCACTCTCTAGATACCCCTTAGCACGTACAGGAATATTATTGGGGGTCCAGCCATGGAGAAGAGTTTAGACACTAGGAGAAGAAAAGGAACACACCCATTATCACGAAATCACATTAGGATTCTCTTTTTAACCTGTTCCTTAAAACACTAGTGCTTAGGAAATCTATTGGAGGCAGAAGCAGTCAAGGGTATCTTAGGGTTAGGGTTAGGGTTAGGGTGAGGGTTAGGGTATGGCTTAGGGTACGGGTTCGGGGAGGGGTTCGGGTAGGGCGTAGGGTATGGGTTAGGTTAGGGTTAGGGTTAGTGTTAGGTTTAGGGCTCGGTTTAGGGTACGGGTTAGGATTAGGGTACGCATTAGGGTTAGGGTAGGGGTTAGGGTTAGTGTACGCGTTAGGGTGAGGGTAGTTATTAAACCTATCCCACTCTCTAGATACCCCTTAGCACGTACAGGAATATTATTGGGGGTCCAGCCATGGAGAAGAGTTTAGACACTAGGAGAAGAAAAGGAACACACCCATTATCACGAAATCACATTAGGATTCTCTTTTTAACCTGTTCCTTAAAACACTAGTGCTTAGGAAATCTATTGGAGGCAGAAGCAGTCAAGGGTATCTTAGGGTTAGGGTTAGGGTTAGGGTGAGGGTTAGGGTATGGCTTAGGGTACGGGTTCGGGGAGGGGTTCGGGTAGGGCGTAGGGTATGGGTTGGGTTAGGGTTAGGGTTAGTGTTAGGTTTAGGGCTCGGTTTAGGGTACGGGTTAGGATTAGGGTACGCGTTAGGGTTAGGGTAGGGGTTAGGGTTAGGGTACGCGTTAGGGTGGGAGTAGTTATTAAACCTATCACACTCTCTAGATACCCCTTAGCACGTAAAGGAATATTATTTGGGGGTCCAGCCATGGAGAAGAGTTTAGACACGAGGAGAAGATAAGGAACACACCCATTATCACGAAATCACATTAGGATTCTCTTTTTAACCTGTTCCTTAAAACACTAGTGCTTAGGAAATCTATTGGAGGCAGAAGCAGTCAAGGATAGCTTAGGGTTAGGGTTAGGGTTAGGGTGAGGCTTAGGGTACGGCATAGGGTACGGGTTCGGGGGAGGGGTTCGGGGTAGAGCGTAGGGTATGGGTTAGGGTTAGGGTTAGGGCTAGTGTTACGTTTAGGTCTCGGTTGGGTACGGGTTAGGATTAGGGTACGCGTTAGGGTTAGGGTAGGGGTTAGGGTTAGGGTACGCGTTAGGGTGAGGGTAGTTATTAAACCTATCCCACTCTCTAGATACCCCTTAGCACTTAAAGGAATATTATTTGGGGGTCCAGCCATGGAGAAGAGTTTAGACACTAGGAGAAGATAAGGAACACACCCATTATCAAGAAATCACATTAGGATTCTCTTTTTAACCTGTTCCTTAAAACACTAGTGCTTAGGAAATCTATTGGAGGCAGAAGCCGTCAAGGGTAGCTTAGGGTTAGGGTTAGGGTTAGGGTGAGGGTTAGGGTACGGCTTAGGGTACGGGTTCAGGGAGGGGTTTCGGGTAGGGCGTAGGGTATGGGTTAGGGTTAGGGTTAGAGTTAGTGTTAGGGTTAGGGCTCGGTTTAGGTTACGGGTTAGGATTAGGGTACGCGCTAGGGTTAGGGTAGGGGTTAGGGTTAGGGTACGTGTTAGGGTGAGGGTAGTTATTAAACCTATCCCACTCTCTAGATACCCCTTAGCACGTAAAGGAATATTATTTGGGGGTCCAGCCATGGAGAAGAGTTTAGACACTAGGAGAAGATAAGGAACACACCCATTATCACGAAATCACATTAGGATTCTCTTTTTAACCTGTTCCTTAAAACACTAGTGCTTAGGAAATCTATTGGAGGCAGAAGCAGTCAAGGGTAGCTTAGGGTTAGTGTTAGGGTTAGGGTGAGGGCTAGGGTATGGCTTAGGGTACGTGTTCGGGGAGGGGTTCGGGTAGGGCGTAGGGTATGGGTTAGGGTTAGGGTTAGGGCTAGCGTTAGGTTTAGGGCTCGGTTTAGGGTACGGGTTAGGATTAGGGTACGCGTTAGGGTTAGGGAAGGGGTTAGGGTTAGGGTACGCGTTAGGGTGAGGGTTGTTATTAAACCTATCCCACTCTCTAGATACCCCTTAGCACGTAAAGGAATATTATTTGGGGGTCCAGCCATGGAGAAGAGTTTAGACACGAGGAGAAGATAAGGAACACACCCATTATCAAGAAATCACATTAGGATTCTCTTTTTAACCTGTTCCTTAAAACACTAGTGCTTAGGAAATCTATTGGAGGCAGAAGCAGTCAAGGGTAGCTTAGGGTTAGGGTTAGGGTTAGGGTGAGGGTTAGGGTACGGCTTAGGGTACGGGTTCGGGGAGGGGTTCGGGTAGGGCGTAGGGTATGGGTTAGGGTTAGGGTTAGGGTTAGTGTTAGGGTTAGGGCTCGGTTTAGGGTACGGGTTAGGATTAGGGTACGCGTTAGGGTTAGGGTAGGGGTTAGGGTTAGTGTCCGCGTTAGGGTGAGGGTAGTTATTAAACCTATCCCACTCTCTAGATACCCCTTAGCACGTAAAGGAATACTATTGGGGGTCCAGCCATGGAGAAGAGTTTAGACACTAGGAGAAGATAAGGAACACACCCATTATCACGAAATCACATTAGGATTCTCTTTTTAACCTGTTCCTTAAAACACTAGTGCTTAGGAAATCTATTGGAGGCAGAAGCAGTCAAGGGTAGCTTAGGGTTAGGGTTAGGGTTAGGGTGAGGGTTAGGGTATGGCTTAGGGTACGGGTTCGGGGAGGGGTTCGGGTAGGGCGTAGGGTATGGGTTAGGGTTAGGGTTAGGGCTAGTGTTAGGGTTAGGGCTCGGTATAGGGTATGGGTTCGGATTAGGGTACGCGTTAGGGTTAGGGTAGGGGTTAGGGTTAGGGTACGCATTAGGGTGCGGGTAGTTATTAAACCTATCACACTCTCTAGAAACCCCTTAGCACGTAAAGGAATATTATTTGGGGGTCCAACCATGGAGAAGAGTTTAGACACGAGGAGAAGATAAGGAAAACACCCATTATCAAGAAATCACATTAGGATTCTCTTTTTCACGTGTTCCTTAAAACACTAGTGCTTAGGAAATCTATTGGAGGCAGAAGCAGTCAAGGGTAGCTTAGGGTTAGGGTTAGGGTTAGGGTGAGGGTTAGGGTATGGCTTAGGGTACGGGTTCGGGGAGGGGTTCGGGTAGGGTGTAGGGTATGGGTTAGGGTTAGGGTTAGGTTTAGTGTTAGGGTTAGGGTTCGGTTTAGGGTACGGGTTAGGATTAGGGTACGTGTTAGTGTTAGGGTAGGGGTTAGGGTTAGGGTACGCGATAGGGTGAGGTTAGTTATTAAACCTATCCCACTCTGTAGATACCCCTTAGCACGTAAAGGAATATTATTTGGTGGTCCAGCCATGGAGAAAAGTTTAGACACTAGGAGAAGATAAGGAACACACCCATTATCAAGAAATCACATTAGGATTCTCTTTTTCACCTGTTCCTTAAAACACTAGTGCTTAGGAAATCTATTGGAGGCAGAAGCAGTCAAGGGTAGCTTAGGGTTAGGGTTAGGGTTAGGGTGAGGGTTAGGGTACGGCTTAGGGTATGGGTTCGGGGAGGGGTTCGGTTAGGGCATAGGGTATGGGTTAGGGTTAGGGTTAGGGCAAGGGTTAGGGTTAGGGCTCGGTTTAGGGTACGGGTTAGGATTAGGGTACGCGTTAGGGTTAGGGTAGGGGTTAGGGTTAGGGTACGCGTTAGGGTGAGGGTAGTTATTAAATCTATCCCACTCTCTAGATACCCCTTAGCACGTAAAGGAATATTATTTGGGGGTCCAGCCATGGAGAAGAGTTTAGACACGAGGAGAAGATAAGGAACACACCCATTATCAAGAAATCACATTAGGATTCTCTTTTTAACCTGTTCCTTAAAACACTAGTGCTTAGGAAATCTATTGGAGGCAGAAGCAGTCAAGGGTAGCTTAGGGTTAGGGTTAGGGTTAGGGTGAGGGTTAGGGTACGGCTTAGGTTACGGTTTCGGGGAGGGGTTCGGGTAGGGCGTAGGGTATGGGTTAGGGTTAGGGTTGGGGCTAGTGTTAGGTTTAGGGCTCGGTTTAGGGTACGGGTTATGATTAGGGTACGCGTTAGGGTTAGGATAGGGGTTAGGGTTAGGGTACGCGTTAGGGTGAGGGTAGTTATTAAACCTATCCCAATCTCTAGATACCCCTTAGCACTTAAAGGAATATTATTTGGGGGTCCAGCCATGGAGAAGAGTTTAGACACGAGGAGAAGATAAGGAACACACCCATTATCAAGAAATCACATTAGGATTCTATTTTTAACCTGTTCCTTAAAACACTAGTGCTTAGGAAATCTATTGGAGGCAGAAGCCGTCAAGGGTAGCTTAGGGTTAGGTTTAGGGTTAGGGTGAGGGTTAGGGTACGGCTTAGGGTACGGGTTCGGGGAGGGGTTCGGGTAGGGCGTAGGGTATGGGTTAGGGTTACGGTTATGGTTAGTGTTAGGGTTAGGGCTCGGTTTAGGGTACGGGTTAGGATTAGGGTACGCGTTAGGGTTAAGGTAGGGGTTAGGGTTAGTGTACGCGTTAGGGAGAGGGTAGTTATTAAACCTATCCCACTCTCTAGATACCCCTTAGCACGTTCAGGAATATTATTTGGGGGTCCAGCCATGGAGAAGAGTTTAGACACGAGGAGAAGATAAGGAACACACCCATTATCAAGAAATCACATTAGGATTCTCTTTTTAACCTGTTCCTTAAAACACTAGTGCTTAGGAAATCTATTGGAGGCAGAAGCAGTCAAGGGTAGCTTAGGGTTAGGGTTAGGGTTAGGGTGAGGGTTAGGGTACGGCTTAGGGTACGGGTTCGGGGAGGGGTTCGGGTAGGGCGAAGTGTATGGGTTAGGGTTACGGTTAGGGTTAGTGTTAGGTTTAGGGCTCCGTTTAGGGTACGGGTTAGGATTAGGGTACGCGTTAGGGTTAGGGTAGGGGTTAGGGTTAGTGTACGCGTTAGGGAGAGGGTAGTTATTAAACCTATCCCACTCTCTAGATACCCCTTAGCACGTACAGGAATATTATTTGGGGGTCCAGCCATGGAGAAGAGTTTAGACACGAGGAGAAGATAAGGAACACACCCATTGTCAAGAAATCACATTAGGATTCTCTTTTTCACCTGTTCCTTAAAACACTAGTGCTTAGGAAATCTATTGGAGGCAGAAGCAGTCAAGGGTAGCTTAGGGTTAGGGTTAGGTTTAGGGTGAGGGTTAGGGTATGGTTTAGGGTACGGGTTCGGGGAGGGGTTCGGGTAGGGCGTAGGGTATGGTTTAGGGTTAGGGTTAGGGTTAGTGTTAGGGTTAGGGCTCGGTTTAGGGTACGGGTTAGGATTAGGGTACGCGTTAATGTTAGGGTAGGGGTTAGGGTTAGGGTACGCGATAGGGTGAGGTTAGTTATTAAACCTATCCCACTCTCTAGATACCCCTTAGCACGTAAAGGAATATTATTTGGGGGTCCAGCCATGGAGAAGAGTTTAGACACTAGGAGAAGATAAGGAACACACCCATTATCAAGAAATCACATTAGGATTCTCTTTTTAACCTGTTCCTTAAAACACTAGTGCTTAGGAAATCTATTGGAGGCAGAAGCAGTCAAGGGTAGCTTAGGGTTAGGATGAGGGTTAGGGTACGGCTTAGGGTACGGGTTCGGGGAGGGGTTCGGGTAGGGCGTAGAGTATTGGTTAGGGTTAGGGTTAGGGCTAATGTTAGGGTTAGGGCTCGGTTTAGGGTACGGGTTAGGATTAGGGTACGCGTTAGGGTTAGGGTAGGGGTTAGGGTTAGGGAACGCGTTAGGGTGAGGGTAGTTATTAAACCTATCCCACTCTCTAGATACCCCTTAGCACGTAAAGGAATATTATTTGGGGGTCCAGCCTTGGAGAAGAGTTTAGACACGAGGAGAAGATAAGGAACACACCCATTATCAAGAAATCACATTAGGATTCTCTTTTTAACCTGTTCCTTAAAACACTAGTGCTTAGGAAATCTATTGGAGGCAGAAGCCGTCAAGGGTAGCTTAGGGTTAGGGTTAGGGTTAGGGTGAGGGTTAGGGTACGGTTTAGGGTACGGGTTCAGGGAGGGGTTCGGGTAGGGCGTAGGGTATGGGTTAGGGTTAGGGTTAGAGTTAGTGTTAGGGTTAGCGCTCGGTTTAGGGTACGGGTTAGGATTAGGGTATGCGCTAGGGTTAGGTTAGGGGTTAGAGTTAGGGTACGCGTTAGGGTGAGGATAGTTATTAAACCTATCCCACTCTCTAGATACCCCTTAGCACGTAAAGGAATATTGTTTGGGGGTCCAGCCATGGAGAAGAGTTTAGACACTAGGAGAAGATAAGGAACACACCCATTATCACGAAATCATATTAGGATTCTCTTTTTAACCTGTTCCTTAAAACACTAGTGCTTAGGAAATCTATTGGAGGCAGAAGCAGTCAAGGGTAGCTTAGGGTTAGGGTTAGGGTTAGGGTGAGGGTTAGGGTACGGCTTAGGGTACGGGTTCGGGGAGGGGTTCGGGTAGGGCGTAGGGTATGGGTTAGGGTTAGGGTTAGGGCTAGTGTTAGGTTTAGGGCTCGGTTTAGGGTACGGGTTAGGATTAGGGTACGCGTTAGGGTGAGGGTAGTTATTAAACCTATCCTACTCTCTAAATACCCCTTAGCACGTAAAGGAATATTTTTTGGTGGTCCAGCCATGGAGAAGTGTTTAGACACTAGGAGAAGATAAGGAACACACCCATTATCAAGAAATCACATTAGGATTCTCTTTTTAACCTGTTCCTTAAAACACTAGTGCTTAGGAAATCTATTGGAGGCAGAAGCCGTCAAGGGTAGCTTAGGGTTAGGTTTAGGGTTAGGGTGTGGGTTAGGGTACGGCTTAGGGTACGGGTTCGGGGAGGGGTTCGGGTAGGGCGTAGGGTATGGGTTAGGGTTACAGTTAGGGTTAGTGTTAGGGTTAGGGCTCGGTTTAGGGTACGGGTTAGGATTAGGGTACGCGTTAGGGTTAAGGTAGGGGTTAGGGTTAGTGTACGCGTTAGGGAGAGGGTAGTTATTAAACCTATCCCACTCTCTAGATACCCCTTAGCACGTACAGGAATATTATTTGGGGGTCCAGCCATGGAGAAGAGTTTAGACACGAGGAGAAGATAAGGAACACACCCATTATCAAGAAATCACATTAGGATTCTCTTTTTAACCTGTTCCTTAAAACACTAGTGCTTAGGAAATCTATTGGAGGCAGAAGCAGTCAAGGGTAGCTTAGGGTTAGGGTTAGGGTTAGGGTGAGGGTTAGGGTACGGCTTAGGGTACGGGTTCGGGGAGGGGTTCGGGTAGGGCGTAGGGTATGGGTTAGGGTTACGGTTAGGGTTAGTGTTAGGGTTAGGGCTCGGTTTAGGGTACGGGTTAGGATTAGGGTACGCGTTAGGGTTAGGGTAGGGGTTAGGGTTAGTGTACGCATTAGGGAGAGGGTAGTTATTAAACCTATCCCACTCTCTAGATACCCCTTAGCACGTACAGGAATATTATTTGGGGGTCCAGCCATGGAGAAGAGTTTAGACACTAGGAGAAGATAAGGAACACACCCATTATCACGAAATCATATTAGGATTCTCTTTTTAACCTGTTCCTTAAAACACTAGTGCTTAGGAAATCTATTGGAGGCAGAAGCAGTCAAGGGTAGCTTAGGGTTAGTGTTAGGGTTAGGGTGAGGGCTAGGGTATGGCTTAGGGTACGGGTTCGGGGAGGGGTTCGGGTAGGGCGTAGGGTATGGGTTAGGGTTAGGGTTAGGGCTAGTGTTAGGTTTAGGGCTGGGTTTAGGGTACGGGTTAGGATTAGGGTACGCGTTAGGGTTATGTTAGGGGTTAGAGTTAGGGTACGCGTTAGGGTGAGCGTAGTTATTAAACCTATCCCACTCTCTAGATACCCCTTAGCACGTAAAGGAATATTATTTGGGGGTCCAGCCATGGAGAAGAGTTTAGACACGAGGAGAAGATAAGGAACACACCCATTATCAAGAAATCACATTAGGATTCTCTTTTTAACCTGTTCCTTAAAACACTAGTGCTTAGGAAATCTATTGGAGGCAGAAGCAGTCAAGGGTAGCTTAGGGTTAGGGTTAGGGTTAGGGTGAGGGTTAGGGTACGGCTTAGGGTACGGGTTCGGGGAGGGGTTCGGGTAGAGCGTAGGGTATTGGTTAGGGTTAGGGTTAGGGCTCGGTTTAGGGTACGGGTTAGGATTAGGGTACGCGTTAGGGTTAGAGTAGGGGTTAGGGTTAGTGTACGCGTTAGGGTGAGGGTAGTTATTAAACCTATCCCACTCTCTAGATACCCCTTAGCACGTACTGGAATATTATTGGGGGTCCAGCCATGGAGAAGAGTTTAGACACTAGGAGAAGATAAGGAACACACCCATTATCACGAAATCACATTAGGATTCTCTTTTTAACCTGTTCCTTAAAACACTAGTGCTTACGAAATCTATTGGAGGCAGAATCCGTCAAGGGTAGCTTAGGGTTAGGGTTAGGGTTAGGGTGAGGGTTAGGGTACGGCTTAGGGTACGGGTTCGGGGAGGGGTTCGGGTAGGGCGTAGGGTATGGTTTAGGGTTAGGGTTAGGGTTAGTGTTAGGGTTAGGGCTCGGTTTAGGGTACGGGTTAGGATTAGGGTACGCATTAGTGTTAGGGTAGGGGTTAGGGTTAGTGTACGCGTTAGGGTGAGGGTAGTTATTAAACCTATCCCACTCTCTAGATACCCCTTAGCACGTACAGGAATATTATTGGGGGTCCAGCCATGGAGAAGAGTTTAGACACTAGGAGAAGATAAGGAACACACGCATTATCACGAAATCATATTAGGATTCTCTTTTTAACCTGTTCCTTAAAACACTAGTGCTTAGGAAATCTATTGGAGGCAGAAGCAGTCAAGGGTAGGTTAGGGTTAGTGTTAGGGTTAGGGTGAGGGCTAGGGTATGGCTTAGGGTACGGGTTCGGGGAGGGGTTCGGGTAGGGCGTAGGGTATGGGTTAGGGTTAGGGTTAGGGCTAGTGTTAGGTTTAGGGCTCGGTTTAGGTACGGGTTAGGATTAGGGTACGCGTTAGGGTTAGGGTAGGGGTTAGGGTTAGGGTACGCGTTAGGGTGAGGGTAGTTATTAAACCTATCCTACTCTCTAAATACCCCTTAGCACGTACAGGAATATTATTTGGGGGTCCAGCCATGGAGAAGAGTTTAGACACGAGGAGAAGATAAGGAACACACCCATTATCAAGAAATCACATTAGGATTCTCTTTTTAACCTGTTCCTTAAAACACTTGTGCTTAGGAAATCTATTGGAGGCAGAAGCCGTCAAGGGTAGCTTAGGGTTAGGTTTAGGGTTAGGGTGAGGGTTAGGGTACGGCTTAGGGTACGGGTTCGGGGAGGGGTTCGGGTAGGGCGTAGGGTATGGGTTAGGGTTACGGTTAGGGTTAGTGTTAGGGTTAGGGCTCGGTTTAGGGTACGGGTTAGGATTAGGGTACGCGTTAGGGTTAAGGTAGGGGTTAGGGTTAGTGTACGCGTTAGGGAGAGGGTAGTTATTAAACCTATCCCACTCTCTAGATACCCCTTAGCACGTACAGGAATATTATTTGGGGGTCCAGCCATGGAGAAGAGTTTAGACACGAGGAGAAGATAAGGAACACACCCATTATCAAGAAATCACATTAGGATTCTCTTTTTAACCTGTTCCTTAAAACACTAGTGCTTAGGAAATCTATTGGAGGCAGAAGCAGTCAAGGGTAGCTTAGGGTTAGGGTTAGGGTGAGGGTTAGGGTACGGCTTAGGGTACGGGTTCGGGGAGGGGTTCGGGTAGGGCGTAGGGTATGGGTTAGGGTTACGGTTAGGGTTAGTGTTAGGGTTAGGGCTCGGTTTAGGGTACGGGTTAGGATTAGGGTACGCGTTAGGGTTAAGGTAGGGGTTAGGGTTAGTGTACGCGTTAGGGAGAGGGTAGTTATTAAACCTATCCCACTCTCTAGATACCCCTTAGCACGTACAGGAATATTATTTGGGTGTCCAGCCATAGAGAAGAGTTTAGACACGAGGAGAAGATAAGGAACACACCCATTATCAAGAAATCACATTAGGATTCTCTTTTTAACCTGTTCCTTAAAACACTAGTGCTTAGGAAATCTATTGGAGGCAGAAGCAGTCAAGGGTAGCTTAGGGTTAGGGTGAGGGTTAGGGTAAGGCTTAGGGTACGGGTTCGGGGAGGGGTTCGGGGAGGGCGTAGAGTATTGGTTAGGGTTAGGGTTAGGGCTAGTGTTAGGGTTAGGGCTCGGTTTAGGGTACGGGTTAGGATTAGGGTACGCGTTAGGGTTAGGGTAGGGGTTAGGGTTAGGGAACGCGTTAGGGTGAGGGTAGTTATTAAACCTATCCCACTCTCTAGATACCCCTTAGCACGTAAAGGAATATTATTTGGGGGTCCAGCCTTGGAGAAGAGTTTAGACACGAGGAGAAGATAAGGAACACACCCATTATCAAGAAATCACATTAGGATTCTCTTTTTAACCTGTTCCTTAAAACACTAGTGCTTAGGAAATCTATTGGAGGCAGAAGCTGTCAAGGGTAGCTTAGGGTTAGGGTTAGGGTTAGGGTGAGGGTTAGGGTACGGTTTAGGGTACGGGTTCAGGGAGGGGTTCGGGTAGGGCGTAGGGTATGGGTTAGGGTTAGGGTTAGAGTTAGTGTTAGGGTTAGTGCTCGGTTTAGGGTACGGGTTAGGATTAGGGTACGCGCTAGGGTTAGGGTAGGGGTTAGAGTTAGGGTACGCGTTAGGGTGAGGATAGTTATTAAACCTATCCCACTCTCTAGATACCCCTTAGCACGTAAAGGAATATTGTTTGGGGGTCCAGCCATGGAGAAGAGTTTAGACACTAGGAGAAGATAAGGAACACACCCATTATCACGAAATCATATTAGGATTCTCTTTTTAACCTGTTCCTTAAAACACTAGTGCTTAGGAAATCTATTGGAGGTAGAAGCAGTCAAGGGTAGCTTAGGGTTAGGGTTAGGGTTAGGGTACGGCTTAGGGTACGGGTTCAGGGAGGGGTTCGGGTAGGGCGTAGGGTATGGGTTAGGGTTAGGGTTAGAGTTAGTGTTAGGATTAGGGCTCGGTTTAGGGTACGGGTTAGGATTAGGGTACGCGCTAGGGTTAGGTTAGGGGTTAGAGTTAGGGTACGCGTTAGGGTGAGAATAGTTATTAAACCTATCCCACTCTCTAGATACCCCTTAGCACGTAAAGGAATATTGTTTGGGGGTCCAGCCATGGAGAAGAGTTTAGACACTAGGAGAAGATAAGGAACACACCCATTATCACGAAATCATATTAGGATTCTCTTTTTAACCTGTTCCTTAAAACACTAGTGCTTAGGAAATCTATTGGAGGCAGAAGCAGTCAAGGGTAGCTTAGGGTTAGTGTTAGGGTTAGGGTGAGGGCTAGGGTATGGCTTAGGGTACGGGTTCGGGGAGGGGTTCGTGTAGGGCGTAGGGTATGGGTTAGGGTTAGGGTTAGGGCTAGTGTTAGGTTTAGGGCTAGGTTTAGGGTACGGGTTAGGATTAGGGTACGCGTTAGGGTTAGGGTAGGGGTTAGGGTTAGGGTACGCGTTAGGGTGAGGGTAGTTATTAAACCTATCCTACTCTCTAAATACCCCTTAGCACGTAAAGGAATATTATTTGGGGGTCCAGCCATGGAGAAGAGTTTAGACACGAGGAGAAGATAAGGAACACACCCATTATCAAGAAATCACATTAGGATTCTCTTTTTAACCTGTTCCTTAAAACACTAGTGCTTAGGAAATCTATTGGAGGCAGAAGAAGTCAAGGGTAGCTTAGGGTTAGGGTTAGGGTTAGGGTGAGGGTTAGGGTATGGCTTAGGGTACGGGTTCGGGGAGGGGTTCGGGTAGGGCGTCGGGTATGGGTTAGGGTTAGGGTTAGGTTTAGTGTTAGGGTTAGGGCTCGGTTTAGGGTTCGGGTTAGGATTAGGGTACGTGTTAGTGTTAGGGTAGGGGTTAGGGTTAGGGTACGCGATAGGGTGAGGTTAGTTATTAAACCTATCCCACTCTGTAGATACCCCTTAGCACGTAAAGGAATATTATTTGGTGGTCAAGCCATGGAGAAGAGTTTAGACACTAGGAGAAGATAAGGAACACACCCATTATCAAGAAATCACATTAGGATTCTCTTTTTAACCTGTTCCTTAAAACACTAGTGCTTAGGAAATCTATTGGAGGCAGAAGCAGTCAAGGGTAGCTTAGGGTTAGGGTTAGGGTTAGGGTGAGGTTTAGGGTACGGCTTAGGGTACGGGTTCGGGGAGGGGTTCGGGTAGGGCATAGGGTATGGGTTAGGGTTAGGGTTAGGGCAAGGGTTAGGGTTAGGGCTCGGTTTAGGGTACGGGTTAGGATTAGGGTACGCGTTAGGGTTAGGGTAGTGGTTAGGGTTAGGGTACGCGTTAGGGTGAGGGTAGTTATTAAATGTATCCCACTCTCTAGATACCCCTTAGCACGTAAAGGAATATTATTTGGGGGTCCAGCCATGGAGAAGAGTTTAGACACGAGGAGAAGATAAGGAACACACCCATTATCAAGAAATCACATTAGGATTCTCTTTTTCACCTGTTCCTTAAAACACTAGTGCTTAGGAAATCTATTGGAGGCAGAAGCAGTCAAGGGTATCTTATGGTTAGGGTTAGGGTTAGGGTGAGGGTTAGGGTACGGCTTAGGGTACGGGTTCGGGGAGGGGTTCGGGTAGGGCGTAGGGTATGGGTTAGGGTTAGGGTTAGGGTTAGTGTTAGGGTTAGGGCTCGGTTTAGGGTACGGGTTAGGATTAGGGTACGCGTTAGTGTTAGGGTAGTGGTTAGGGTTAGGGTACGCTTTAGGGTGAGGGTAATTATTAGACCTATCCCACTCTCTAGATACCCCTTAGCACGTAAAGGAATATTATTTGGGGGTCCAGCCATGGAGAAGAGTTTAGACACTAGGAGAAGATAAGGAACACACCCATTATCAAGAAATCACAATATGATTCTCTTTTTAAACTGTTCCTTAAAACACTAGTGCTTAGGAAATCTATTGGAGGCAGAAGCAGTCAAGGGTAGCTTAGGGTTAGGGTTAGGGTTAGGGTGAGGGTTCGGGTACGGCTTAGGGTACGGGTTCGGGGAGGGGTTCGGGTAGGGCGTAGGGTATTGGTTAGGGTTAGGGTTAGGGCTAGTGTTAGGGTTATGGCTCGGTTTAGGGTACGGGTTAGGATTAGGGTACGCGTTAGGGTTAGGGTAGGGGTTAGGATTAGGGAACGCGTTAGGGTGAGGGTAGTTATTAAACCTATCCCACTCTCTAGATACCCCTTAGCACGTAAAGGAATATTATTTGGGGGTCCAGCCATGGAGAAGAGTTTAGACACGAGGAGAAGATAAGGAACACACCCATTATCAAGAAATCACATTAGGATTCTCTTTTTAACCTGTTCCTTAAAACACTAGTGCTTAGGAAATCTATTGGAGGCAGAAGCCGTCAAGGGTAGCTTAGGGTTAGGGTTAGGGTTAGGGTGAGGGTTAGGGTACGGTTTAGGGTAGGGGTTCAGGGAGGGGTTCGGGTAGGGCGTAGGGTAAGGGTTAGGGTTAGGGTTAGAGTTAGTGTTAGGGTTAGGGCTCGGTTTAGGGTACGGGTTAGGATTAGGGTACGCGCTAGGGTTAGGGTAGGGGTTAGGGTTAGGGTACGCGTTAGGGTGAGGGTAGTTATTAAACCTATCCCACTCTCTAGATACCCCTTAGCACGTAAAGGAATATTATTTGGGGGTCCAGCCATGGAGAAGAGTTTAGACACTAGGAGAAGATAAGGAACACACCCATTATCACGAAATCACATTAGGATTCTCTTTTTAACCTGTTCCTTAAAACACTAGTGCTTAGGAAATCTATTGGAGGCAGAAGCAGTCAAGGGTAGCTTAGGGTTAGTGTTAGGGTTAGGGTGAGGGCTAGGGTATGGCTTAGGGTACGGGTTTGGGGAGGGGTTCGGGTAGGGCGTAGGGTATGGGTTAGGGTTAGGGTTAGGGCTAGCGTTAGGTTTAGGGCTCGGTTTAGGGTATGGGTTAGGATTAGGGTACGCGTTAGGGTTAGGGTAGGGGTTAGGGTCAGGGTACGCGTTAGGGTGAGGGTAGTTATTAAACCTATCCCACTCTCTAGATACCCCTTAGCACGTAAAGGAATATTATTTGGGGGTCCAGCCATGGAGAAGAGTTTAGACACGAGGAGAAGATAAGGAACACACCCATTATCAAGAAATCACATTAGGATTCTCTTTTTCACCTGTTCCTTAAAACACTAGTGCTTAGGAAATCTATTGGAGGCAGAAGCAGTCAAGGGTAGCTTAGGGTTAGGGTTAGGGTTAGGGTGAGGGTTAGGGTATGGCTTAGGGTACGGGTTCGGGGAGGGGTTCGGGTAGGGCGTAGGGTATGGGTTAGGGTTAGGGTTAGGTTTAGTGTTATGATTAGGCCTCGGTTTAGGGTACGGTTTAGGATTAGGGTACGTGTTAGTGTTAGGGTAGGGGTTAGGGTTAGGGTACGCGATAGGGTGAGGTTAGTTATTAAACCTATCCCACTCTGTAGATACCCCTTAGCACGTAAAGGAATATTATTTGGTGGTCCAGCCATGGAGAAGAGTTTAGACACTAGGAGAAGATAAGGAACACACCCATTATCAAGAAATCACATTAGGATTCTCTTTTTAACCTGTTCCTTAAAACACTAGTGCTTAGGAAATCTATTGGAGGCAGAAGCAGTCAAGGGTAGCTTAGGGTTAGGTTTAGGGTTACGGTGAGGGTTAGGGTACGGCTTAGGGTACGGGTTCGTGGAGGGGTTCGGGTAGGGCGTAGGGTATGGGTTAGGGTTAGGGTTAGGGCAAGGGTTAGGGTTAGGGCTCGGTTTAGGGTACGGGTTAGGATTAGGGTACGCGTTAGGGTTAGGGTAGGGGTTAGGGTTAGGGTACGCGTTAGGGTGAGGGTAGTTATTAAATCTGTCCCATTCTCTAGATACCCCTTAGCACGTAAAGGAATATTATTTGGGGGTCCAGCCATGGAGAAGAGTTTAGACACGAGGAGAAGATAAGGAACACACCCATTATCAAGAAATCACATTAGGATTCTCTTTTTAACCTGTTCCTTAAAACACTAGTGCTTAGGAAATCTATTGGAGGCAGAAGCAGTCAAGGGTAGCTTAGGGTTAGGGTTAGGGTTAGGGTGAGGGTTAGGGTACGGCTTAGGGTACGGGTTCGGGGAGGGGTTCGGGTAGGGCGTAGGGTATGGGTTAGGGTTAGGGTTAGGGTTAGTGTTAGGTTTAGGGCTCGGTTTAGGGTACGGGTTAGGATTAGGGTACGCGTTAGGGTTAGGGTAGTGGTTAGGGTTAGGGTACGCTTTAGGGTGAGGGTAGTTATTAAACCTATCCCACTCTCTAGATACCCCTTAGCACGTAAAGGAATATTATTTGGGGGTCCAGCCATGGAGAAGAGTTTAGACACGAGGAGAAGATAAGGAACACACCCATTATCAAGAAATCACATTAGGATTCTCTTTTTAACCTGTTCCTTAAAACACTAGTGCTTAGGAAATCTATTGGAGGCAGAAGCAGTCAAGGGTAGCTTAGGGTTAGGGTTAGGGTTAGGGTGAGGGTTAGGGTACGGCTTAGGGTACGGGTTCGGGGAGGGGTTCGGGTAGGGCGTAGGGTATGGGTTAGGGTTAGGGTTAGGGTTAGTGTTAGGTTTAGGGCTCGGTTTAGGGTACGGGTTAGGATTAGGGTACGCGTTAGTGTTAGGGTAGTGGTTAGGGTTAGGGTACGCTTTAGGGTGAGGGTAGTTATTAAACCTATCCCACTCTCTAGATACCCCTTAGCACGTAAAGGAATATTATTTGGGGGTCCAGCCATGGAGAAGAGTTTAGACACTAGGAGAAGATAAGGAACACACCCATTATCAAGAAATCACAATATGATTCTCTTTTTAAACTGTTCCTTAAAACACTAGTGCTTAGGAAATCTATTGGAGGCAGAAGCAGTCAAGGGTAGCTTAGGGTTAGGGTTAGGGTTAGGGTGAGGGCTAGGGTATGGCTTAGGGTACGGGTTCGGGGAGGGGTTCGGGTAGGGCGTAGGGTATGGGTTAGGGTTAGGGTTAGGGTTAGTGTTATGGTTAGGGCTCGGTTTATGGTACGGGTTAGGATTAGGGTACGCGTTAGGGTTAGGGTAGGGGTTAGGGTTAGGGTACGTGTTAGGGTGAGGGTAGTTATTAAACCTATCACACTCTCTAGATACCCCTTAGTACATAAAGGAATATTATTTGGGGGTCCAGCCATGGAGAAGAGTTTAGACACGAGGAGAAGATAAGGAACACACCAATTATCACGAAATCACATTAGGATTCTCTTTTTAACCTGTTCCTTAAAACACTAGTGCTTAGGAAATCTATTGGAGGAAGAAGCAGTCAAGGGTAGCATAGGGTTAGGGTTAGGGTTAGGGTGAGGGTTAGGGTACGACTTAGGGTACGGGTTCGGGGAGGGGTTCGGGTAGGGCGTAGGGTATGGGTTAGGGTTAGGGTTAGGGTTAGTGTTAGGGTTAGGGCTCGGTTAAGGGTACGGGTTAGGAGTAGGGTACGCGTTAGTGTTAGGGTAGTGGTTAGGGTTAGGGTACGCTTTAGGGTGAGGGTAGTTATTAAACCTATCCCACTCTCTAGATACCCCTTAGCACGTAAAGGAATATTATTTGGGGGTCCAGCCATGGAGAAGAGTTTAGACACTAGGAGAAGATAAGGAACACACCCATTATCAAGAAATCACATTAGGATTCTCTTTTTAACCTGTTCCTTAAAACACTAGTGCTTAGGAAATCTATTGGAGGCAGAAGCCGTCAAGGGTAGCTTAGGGTTAGGGTACGGCTTAGGGTACGGGTTCGGGGAGGGGTTCGGGTAGGGCGTAGGGTATGTGTTAGGGTTACGGTTAGGGTTAGTGTTAGGGTTAGGGCTCGGTTTAGGGTACGGGTTAGGATTAGGGTACGCGTTAGGGTTAGGGTAGGGGTTAGGGTTAGTGTACGCGTTAGGGAGAGGGTAGTTATTAAACCTATCCCACTCTCTAGATACCCCTTAGCACGTACAGGAATATTATTTGGGGGTCCAGCCATGGAGAAGAGTTTAGACACGAGGAGAAGATAAGGAACACACCCATTATCAAGAAATCACATTAGGATTCTCTTTTTCACCTGTTCCTTAAAACACTAGTGCTTAGGAAATCTATTGGAGGCAGAAGCAGTCAAGGGTAGCTTAGGGTTAGGGTTAGGGTTAGGGTGAGGATTAGGGTATGGCTTAGGGTACGGGTTCGGGGAGGGGTTTGGGTAGGGCGTAGGGCATGGTTTAGGGTTAGGGTTAGGGTTAGTGTTAGGGTTAGGGCTCGGTTTAGGGTACGGTTTAGGATTAGGGTACGCGTTAGTGTTAGGATAGGGATTAGGGTTAGGGTACGCGATAGGGTGAGGTTAGTTATTAAACCTATCCCACTCTCTAGATACCCCTTAGCACGTAAAGGAATATTATTTGGGGGTCCAGCCATGGAGAAGAGTTTAGACACTAGGAGAAGATAAGGAACACACCCATTATCAAGAAATCACATTAGGATTCTCTTTTTAACCTGTTCCTTAAAACACTAGTGCTTAGGAAATCTATTGGAGGCAGAAGCAGTCAAGGGTAGCTTAGGGTTAGGGTGAGGGTTAGGGTACGGCTTAGGGTACGGGTTCGGGGAGGGGTTCGGGTAGGGCGTAGAGTATTGGTTAGGGTTAGGGTTAGGGCTAGTGTTAGGGTTAGGGCTCGGTTTAGGGTACGGGTTAGGATTAGGGTACGCGTTAGGGTTAGGGTAGGGGTTAGGGTTAGGGAACGCGTTAGGGTGAGGGTAGTTATTAAACCTATCCCACTCTCTAGATACCCCTTAGCACGTAAAGGAATATTATTTGGGGGTCCAGCCATGGAGAAGAGTTTAGACACGAGGAGAAGATAAGGAACACACCCATTATCAAGAAATCACATTAGGATTCTCTTTTTAACCTGTTACTTAAAACACTAGTGCTTAGGAAATCTATTGGAGGCAGAAGCCGTCAAGGGTAGCTTAGGGTTAGGGTTAGGGTTAGGGTGAGGGTTAGGGTACGGTTTAGGGTACGGGTTCAGGGAGGGGTTCGGGTAGGGCGTAGGGTATGGGTTAGGGTTAGGGTTAGAGTTAGTGTTAGGGTTCGGGCTCGGTTTAGGGTACGGGTTAGGATTAGGGTACGCGCTAGGGTTAGGTTAGGGGTTAGAGTTAGGGTACGCGTTAGGTTGAGGATAGTTATTAAACCTATCCCACTCTCTAGATACCCCTTAGCACGTAAAGGAATATTGTTTGGGGGTCCAGCCATGGAGAAGAGTTTAGACACTAGGAGAAGATAAGGAACACACCCATTATCACGAAATCATATTTGGATTCTCTTTTTAACCTGTTCCTTAAAACACTAGTGCTTAGGAAATCTATTGGAGGCAGAAGCAGTCAAGGGTAGCTTAGGGTTAGTGTTAGGGTTAGGGTGAGGGCTAGGGTATGTCTTAGGGTACGGGTTCGGGGAGGGGTTCGGGAAGGGCGTAGGGTATGGGTTAGGGTTAGGGTTAGGGCTAGTGTTAGGTTTAGGGCTCGGTTTAGGGTACGGGTTAGGATTAGGGTACGCGTTAGGGTTAGGGTAGGGGTTAGGGTTAGGGTACGCGTTAGGGTGAGGGTAGTTATTAAACCTATCCTACTCTCTAAATACCCCTTAGCACGTAAAGGAATATTATTTGGGGGTCCAGCCATGGAGAAGAGTTTAGACACGAGGAGAAGATAAGGAACACAGCCATTATCAAGAAATCACATTAGGATTCTCTTTTTAACCTGTTCCTTAAAACACTAGTGCTTACGAAATCTATTGGAGGCAGAAGCCGTCAAGGGTAGCTTAGGGTTATGGTTAGGTTTAGGGTGAGGGTTAGGGTATGGCTTAGGGTACGGGTTCCGGGAGGGGTTCGGGTAGGGCGTAGGGTATGGGTTAGGTATAGGGTTAGGGCTAGTGTTAGGGTTAGGGCTCGGTTTAGGGTATGGGTTCGGATTAGGGTACGCGTTAGGGTTAGGGTAGGGGTTAGGGTTAGGGTACGCATTAGGGTGCGGGTAGTTATTAAACCTATCACACTCTCTAGAAACCCCTTAGCACGTAAAGGAATATTATTTGGGGGTCCAACCATGGAGAAGAGTTTAGACACGAGGAGAAGATAAGGAACACACCCATTATCAAGAAATCACATTAGGATTCTCTTTTTCACCTGTTCCTTAAAACACTAGTGCTTAGGAAATCTATTTTTAGGCAGAAGCAGTCAAGGGTAGCTTAGGGTTAGGGTTAGGGTTAGGGTGAGGGTTAGGGTATGGCTTAGGGTACGGGTTCGGGGAGGGGTTCGGTTAGGGCGTAGGGTATGGGTTAGGGTTAGGGTTAGCTTTAGTGTTAGGGTTAGGGCTCGGTTTAGGGTACGGGTTAGGATTAGGGTACGCGTTAGTGTTAGGGTAGTGGTTAGGGTTAGGGTACGCTTTAGGGTGAGGGTAGTTATTAAACCTATCCCACTCTCTAGATACCCCTTAGCACGTAAAGGAATATTATTTGGGGGTCCAGCCATGGAGAAGAGTTTAGACACTAGGAGAAGATAAGGAACACACCCATTATCAAGAAATCACAATATGATTCTCTTTTTAAACTGTTCCTTAAAACACTAGTGCTTAGGAAATCTATTGGAGGCAGAAGCAGTCAAGGATAGCTTAGGGTTAGGGTTAGGGTTAGGGTGAGGGCTAGGGTATGGCTTAGGGTACGGGTTCGGGGAGGGGTTCGGGTAGGGCGTAGGGTATGGGTTAGGGTTAGGGTTAGGGTTAGTGTTATGGTTAGGGCTCGGTTTAGGGTACGGGTTAGGATTAGGGTACGCGTTAGGGTTAGGGTAGGGGTTAGGGTTAGGGTACGTGTTAGGGTGAGGGTAGTTATTAAACCTATCACACTCTCTAGATACCCCTTAGTACATAAAGGAATATTATTTGGGGGTCCAGCCATGGAGAAGAGTTTAGACACGAGGAGAAGATAAGGAACACACCAATTATCACGAAATCACATTAGGATTCTCTTTTTAACCTGTTCCTTAAAACACTAGTGCTTAGGAAATCTATTGGAGGCAGAAGCAGTCAAGGGTAGCTTCGGGTTAGGGTTAGGGTTAGGGTGAGGGTTAGGGTACGGCTTAGGTTACGGGTTCGGGGAGGGGTTCGGGTAGGGCGTAGGGTATGGGTTAGGGTTAGGGTTAGGGCTAGTGTTAGGTTTAGGGCTCGGTTTAGGGTACGGGTTAGGATTAGGGTACACGTTAGGGTTAGGGTAGGGGTTAGGGTTAGGGTACGCGTTAGGGTGAGGGTAGTTATTAAACCTATCCCACTCTCTAGATACCCCTTAGCACTTAAAGGAATATTATGTGGGGGTCCAGCCATGGAGAAGAGTTTAGACACGAGGAGAAGATAAGGAACACACCCATTATCAAGAAATCACATTAGGATTCTCTTTTTAACCTGTTCCTTAAAACACTAGTGCTTAGGAAATCTATTGGAGGAAGAAGCAGTCAAGGGTAGCTTAGGGTTAGGGTTAGGGTTAGGGTGAGGGTTAGGGTACGACTTAGGGTACGGGTTCGGGGAGGGGTTCGGGTAGGGCGTAGGGTATGGGTTAGGGTTAGGGTTAGGGTTAGTGTTAGGGTTAGGGCTCGGTTAAGGGTACGGGTTAGGATTAGGGTACGCGTTAGTGTTAGGGTAGTGGTTAGGGTTAGGGTACGCTTTAGGGTGAGGGTAGTTATTAAACCTATCCCACTCTCTAGATACCACTTAGCACGTAAAGGAATATTATTTGGGGGTCCAGCCATGGAGAAGAGTTTAGACACTAGGAGAAGATAAGGAACACACCCATTATCAAGAAATCACATTAGGATTCTCTTTTTAACCTGTTCCTTAAAACACTAGTGCTTAGGAAATCTATTGGAGGCAGAAGCCGTCAAGGGTAGCTTAGGGTTAGGGTTAGGGTTACGGTACGGCTTAGGGTACGGGTTCGGGGAGGGGTTCGGGTAGGGCGTAGGGTATGGGTTAGGGTTACGGTTAGGGTTAGTGTTAGGGTTAGGGCTCGGTTTAGGGTACGGGTTAGGATTAGGGTACGCGTTAGGGTTAGGGTAGGGGTTAGGGTTAGTGTACGCGTTAGGGAGAGGGTAGTTATTAAACCTATCCCACTCTCTAGATACCCCTTAGCACGTACAGGAATATTATTTGGGGGTCCAGCCATGGAGAAGAGTTTAGACACGAGGAGAAGATAAGGAACACACCCATTATCAAGAAATCACATTAGGATTCTCTTTTTCACCTGTTCCTTAAAACACTAGTGCTTAGGAAATCTATTGGAGGCAGAAGCAGTCAAGGGTAGCTTAGGGTTAGGGTTAGGGTTAGGGTGAGGGTTAGGGTATGGCTTAGGGTACGGGTTCGGGGAGGGGTTCGGGTAGGGCGTAGGGCATGGTTTAGGGTTAGGGTTAGGGTTAGTGTTAGGGTTAGGGCTCGGTTTAGGGTACGGGTTAGGATTATGGTACGCGTTAGTGTTAGGATAGGGGTTAGGGTTAGGGTACGCGATAGGGTGAGGTTAGTTATTAAACCTATCCCACTCTCTAGATACCCCTTAGCACGTAAAGGAATATTGTTTGGGGGTCCAGCCATGGAGAAGAGTTTAGACACTAGGAGTAGATAAGGAACACACCCATTATCACGAAATCATATTAGGATTCTCTTTTTAACCTGTTCCTTAAAACACTAGTGCTTAGGAAATTTTTGGAGGCAGAAGCAGTCAAGGGTAGCTTAGGGTTAGTGTTAGGGTTAGGGTGAGGGCTAGGGTATGGCTTAGGGTACGGGTTCGGGGAGGGGTTCGGGTAGGGCGTAGGGTATGGGTTAGGGTTAGGGTTAGGGCTAGTGTTAGGTTTAGGGCTCGGTTTAGGGTACGGGTTAGGATTAGGGTACGCGTTAGGGTTAGGGTAGGGGTTAGGGTTAGGGTACGCGTTAGTGTTAGGATAGGGGTTAGGGTTAGGGTACGCGATAGGGTGAGGTTAGTTATTAAACCTATCCCACTCTCTAGATACCCCTTAGCACGTTAAGGAATATTATTTGGGGGTCCAGCCATGGAGAAGAGTTTAGGCACTAGGAGAAGATAAGGAACACACCCATTATCAAGAAATCACATTAGGATTCTCTTTTTAACCTGTTCCTTAAAACACTAGTGCTTAGGAAATCTATTGGAGGCAGAAGCAGTCAAGGGTAGCTTAGGGTTAGGGTGAGGGTTAGGGTACGGCTTAGGGTACGGGTTCGGGGAGGGGTTCGGGTAGGGCGTAGAGTATTGGTTAGGGTTAGGGTTAGGGCTAGTGTTAGGGTTAGGGCTCGGTTTAGGGTACGGGTTAGGATTAGGGTACGCGTTAGGGTTAGGGTAGGGGTTAGGGTTAGGGAACGCGTTAGGGTGAGGGTAGTTATTAAACCTATCCCACTCTCTAGATACCCCTTAGCACGTAAAGGAATATTATTTGGGGGTCCAGCCATGGAGAAGAGTTTAGACACGAGGAGAAGATAAGGAACACACCCATTATCAAGAAATCACATTAGGATTCTCTTTTTAACCTGTTACTTAAAACACTAGTGCTTAGGAAATCTATTGGAGGCAGAAGCCGTCAAGGGTAGCTTAGGGTTAGGGTTAGGGTTAGGGTGAGGGTTAGGGTACGGTTTAGGGTACGGGTTCAGGGAGGGGTTCGGGTAGGGCGTAGGGTATGGGTTAGGGTTAGGGTTAGAGTTAGTGTTAGGGTTCGGGCTCGGTTTAGGGTACGGGTTAGGATTAGGGTACGCGATAGGGTTAGGTTAGGGGTTAGAGTTAGGGTACGCGTTAGGTTGAGGATAGTTATTAAACCTATCCCACTCTCTAGATACCCCTTAGCACGTAAAGGAATATTGTTTGGGGGTCCAGCCATGGAGAAGAGTTTAGACACTAGGAGAAGATAAGGAACACACCCATTATCACGAAATCATATTAGGATTCTCTTTTTAACCTGTTCCTTAAAACACTAGTGCTTAGGAAATCTATTGGAGGCAGAAGCAGTCAAGGGTAGCTTAGGGTTAGTGTTAGGGTTAGGGTGAGGGGTAGGGTATGGCTTAGGGTACGGGTTCGGCGAGGGGTTCGGGTAGGGCGTAGGGTATGGGTTAGGGTTAGGGTTAGGGCTAGTGTTAGGTTTAGGGCTCGGTTTAGGGTACGGGTTAGGATTAGGGTACGCGTTAGGGTTAGGGTAGGGGTTAGGGTTAGGGTACGCGTTAGGGTGAGGGTAGTTATTAAACCTATCCTACTCTCTAAATACCCCTTAGCACGTAAAGGAATATTATTTGGGGGTCCAGCCATGGAGAAGAGTTTAGACACGAGGAGAAGATAAGGAACACAGCCATTATCAAGAAATCACATTAGGATTCTCTTTTTAACCTGTTCCTTAAAACACTAGTGCTTAGGAAATCTATTGGAGGCAGAAGCCGTCAAGGGTAGCTTAGGGTTAGGGTTAGGGTTAGGGTGAGGGTTAGGGTACGGCTTAGGGTACGGGTTCGGGGAGGGGTTCGGGTAGGGCGTAGGGTATGGGTTAGGGTTAGGGTTAGGGTTAGTGTTAGGGTTAGGGCTCGGTTTAGGGTACGGGTTAGGATTAGGGTACGCGTTAGGGTTAGGGTAGGGGTTAGGGTTAGTGTACGCGTTAGGGTGAGGGTAGTTATTAAACCTATCCCACTCTCTAGATACCCCTTAGCACGTACAGGAATATTATTGGGGGTCCAGCCATGGAGAAGAGTTTAGACACTAGGAGAAGATAAGGAACACACCCATTATCACGAAATTACATTAGGATTCTCTTTTTAACCTGTTCCTTAAAACACTAGTGCTTACGAAATCTATTGGAGGCAGAAGCCGTCAAGGGTAGCTTAGGGTTAGGGTTAGGTTTAGGGTGAGGGTTAGGGTATGGCTTAGGGTACGGGTTCGGGGAGGGGTTCGGGTAGGGCGTAGGGTATGGGTTAGGTATAGGGTTAGGGCTAGTGTTAGGGTTAGGGCTCGGTTTAGGGTATGGGTTCGGATTAGGGTACGCGTTAGGGTTAGGGTAGGGGTTAGGGTTAGGGTACGCATTAGGGTGCGGGTAGTTATTAAACGTATCACACTCTCTAGAAAGCCCTTAGCACGTAAAGGAATATTATTTGGGGGTCCAACCATGGAGAAGAGTTTAGACACGAGGAGAAGATAAGGAACACACCCATTATCAAGAAATCACATTAGGATTCTCTTTTTCACCTGTTCCTTAAAACACTAGTGCTTAGGAAATCTATTGGAGCCAGAAGCAGTCAAGGGTAGCTTAGGGTTAGGGTTAGGTTTAGGGTGAGGGTTAGGGTATGGCTTAGGGTACGGGTTCGGGGAGGGGTTCGGGTAGGGCGTAGGGTATGGGTTAGGGTTAGGGTTAGGTTTAGTGTTAGGGTTAGGGCTCGGTTTAGGGTACGGGTTAGGATTAGGGTACGCGTTAGTGTTAGGGTAGTGGTTAGGGTTAGGGTACGCTTTAGGGTGAGGGTAGTTATTAAACCTATCCCACTCTCTAGATACCCCTTAGCACGTAAAGGAATATTATTTGTGGGTCCAGCCATGGAGAAGAGTTTAGACACTAGGAGAAGATAAGGAACACACCCATTATCAAGAAATCACAATATGATTCTCTTTTTAAACTGTTCCTTAAAACACTAGTGCTTAGGAAATCTATTGGAGGCAGAAGCAGTCAAGGATAGCTTAGGGTTAGGGGTAGGGTTAGGGTGAGGGCTAGGGTATGGCTTAGGGTACGGGTTCGGGGAGGGGTTCGGGTAGGGCGTAGGGTATGGGTTAGGGTTAGGGTTAGGGTTAGTGTTATGGTTAGGGCTCGGTTTAGGGTACGGGTTAGGATTAGGGTACGCGTTAGGGTTAGGGTAGGGGTTAGGGTTAGGGTACGTGTTAGGGTGAGGGTAGTTATTAAACCTATCACACTCTCTAGATACCCCTTAGTACATCAAGGAATATTATTTGGGGGTCCAGCCATGGAGAAGAGTTTAGACACGAGGAGAAGATAAGGAACACACCAATTATCACGAAATCACATTAGGATTCTCTTTTTAACCTGTTCCTTAAAACACTAGTGCTTAGGAAATCTATTGGAGGCAGAAGCAGTCAAGGGTAGCTTCGGGTTAGGGTTAGGGTTAGGGTGAGGGTTAGGGTACGGCTTAGGTTACGGGTTCGGGGAGGGGTTCGGGTAGGGCGTAGGGTATGGGTTAGGGTTAGGGTTAGGGTTAGTGTTAGGGTTAGGGCTCGGTTTAGGGTACGGGTTAGGATTAGGGTACGCGTTAGGGTTAGGGTAGGGGTTAGGGTTAGTGTACGCGTTAGGGTGAGGGTAGTTATTAAACCTATCCCACTCTCTAGATACCCCTTAGCACGTACAGGTATATTATTGGGGGTCCAGCCATGGAGAAGAGTTTAGACACTAGGAGAAGATAAGGAACACACCCATTATCACGAAATTACATTAGGATTCTCTTTTTAACCTGTTCCTTAAAACACTAGTGCTTACGAAATCTATTGGAGGCAGAAGCCGTCAAGGGTAGCTTAGGGTTAGGGTTAGGTTTAGGGTGAGGGTTAGGGTATGGCTTAGGGTACGGGTTCGGGGAGGGGTTCGGGTAGGGCGTAGGGTATGGGTTAGGTATAGGGTTAGGGCTAGTGTTAGGGTTAGGGCTCGGTTTAGGGTATGGGTTCGGATTAGGGTACGCGTTAGGGTTAGGGTAGGGGTTAGGGTTAGGGTACGCATTAGGGTGCGGGTAGTTATTAAACCTATCACACTCTCTAGAACCCCCTTAGCACGTAAAGGAATATTATTTGGGGGTCCAACCATGGAGAAGAGTTTAGACAAGAGGAGAAGATAAGGAACACACCCATTATCAAGAAATCACATTAGGATTCTCTTTTTCACCTGTTCCTTAAAACACTAGTGCTTAGGAAATCTATTTTTAGGCAGAAGCAGTCAAGGGTAGCTTAGGGTTAGGGTTAGGGTTAGGGTGAGGGTTAGGGTATGGCTTAGGGTACGGGTTCGGGGAGGGGTTCGGTTAGGGCGTAGGGTATGGGTTAGGGTTAGGGTTAGGTTTAGTGTTAGGGTTAGGGCTCGGTTTAGGGTACGGGTTAGGATTAGGGTACGCGTTAGTGTTAGGGTAGTGGTTAGGGTTAGGGTACGCTTTAGGGTGAGGGTAGTTATTAAACCTATCCCACTCTCTAGATACCCCTTAGCACGTAAAGGAATATTATTTGGGGGTCCAGCCATGGAGAAGAGTTTAGACACTAGGAGAAGATAAGGAACACACCCATTATCAAGAAATCACAATATGATTCTCTTTTTAAACTGTTCCTTAAAACACTAGTGCTTAGGAAATCTATTGGAGGCAGAAGCAGTCAAGGATAGCTTAGGGTTAGGGTTAGGGTTAGGGTGAGGGCTAGGGTATGGCTTAGGGTACGGGTTCGGGGAGGGGTTCGGGTAGGGCGTAGGGTATGGGTTAGGGTTAGGGTTAGGGTTAGTGTTATGGTTAGGGCTCGGTTTAGGGTACGGGTTAGGATTAGGGTACGCGTTAGGGTTAGGGTAGGGGTTAGGGTTAGGGTACGTGTTAGGGTGAGGGTAGTTATTAAACCTATCACACTCTCTAGATACCCCTTAGTACATCAAGGAATATTATTTGGGGGTCCAGCCATGGAGAAGAGTTTAGACACGAGGAGAAGATAAGGAACACACCAATTATCAAGAAATCACATTAGGATTCTCTTTTTAACCTGTTCCTTAAAACACTAGTGCTTAGGAAATCTATTGGAGGCAGAAGCAGTCAAGGGTAGCTTCGGGTTAGGGTTAGGGTTAGGGTGAGGGTTAGGGTACGGCTTAGGTTACGGGTTCGGGGAGGGGTTCGGGTAGGGCGTAGGGTATGGGTTAGGGTTAGGGTTAGGGCTAGTGTTAGGTTTAGGGCTCGGTTTAGGGTACGGGTTAGGATTAGGGTACGCGTTAGGGTTAGGGTAGGGGTTAGGGTTAGGGTACGCGTTAGGGTGAGGGTAGTTATTAAACCTATCCCACTCTCTAGATACCCCTTAGCACTTAAAGGAATATTATGTGGGGGTCCAGCCATGGAGAAGAGTTTAGCCACGAGGAGAAGATAAGGAACACACCCATTATCAAGAAATCACATTAGGATTCTCTTTTTAACCTGTTCCTTAAAACACTAGTGCTTAGGAAATCTATTGGAGGAAGAAGCAGTCAAGGGTAGCTTAGGGTTAGGGTTAGGGTTAGGGTGAGGGTTAGGGTACGACTTAGGGTACGGGTTCGGGGAGGGGTTCGGGTAGGGCGTAGGGTATGGGTTAGGGTTAGGGTTAGGGTTAGTGTTAGGGTTAGGGCTCGGTTAAGGGTACGGGTTAGGATTAGGGTACGCGTTAGTGTTAGGGTAGTGGTTAGGGTTAGGGTACGCTTTAGGGTGAGGGTAGTTATTAAACCTATCCCACTCTCTAGATACCCCTTATCACGTAAAGGAATATTATTTGGGGGTCCAGCCATGGAGAAGAGTTTAGACACTAGGAGAAGATAAGGAACACACCCATTATCAAGAAATCACATTAGGATTCTCTTTTTAACCTGTTCCTTAAAACACTAGTGCTTAGGAAATCTATTGGAGGCAGAAGCCGTCAAGGGTAGCTTAGGGTTAGGTTTAGGGTTAGGGTACGGCTTAGGGTACGGGTTCGGGGAGGGGTTCGGGTAGGGCGTAGGGTATGGGTTAGGGTTACGGTTAGGGTTAGTGTTAGGGTTAGGGCTCGGTTTAGGGTACGGGTTAGGATTAGGGTACGCGTTAGGTTTAGGGTAGGGGTTAGGGTTAGTGTATGCGTTAGGGAGAGGGTAGTTATTAAACCTATCCCACTCTCTAGATACCCCTTAGCACGTACAGGAATATTATTTGGGGGTCCAGCCATGGAGAAGAGTTTAGACACGAGGAGAAGATAAGGAACACACCCATTATCAAGAAATCACATTAGGATTCTCTTTTTCACCTGTTCCTTAAAACACTAGTGCTTAGGAAATCTATTGGAGGCAGAAGCAGTCAAGGGTAGCTTAGGGTTAGGGTTAGGGTTAGGGTGAGGGTTAGGGTATGGCTTAGGGTACGGGTTCGGGGAGGGGTTCGGGTAGGGCGTAGGGCATGGTTTAGGGTTAGGGTTAGGGTTAGTGTTAGGGTTAGGGCTCGGTTTAGGTTATGGGTTAGGATTAGGGTACGCGTTAGTGTTAGGATAGGGGTTAGGGTTAGGGTACGCGATAGGGTGAGGTTAGTTATTAAACCTATCCCACTCTCTAGATACCCCTTAGCACGTAAAGGAATATTATTTGGGGGTCCAGCCATGGAGAAGAGTTTAGACACGAGGAGAAGATAAGGAACACACCCATTATCAAGAAATCACATTAGGATTCTCTTTTTAACCTGTTACTTAAAACACTAGTGCTTAGGAAATCTATTGGAGGCAGAAGCCGTAAAGGGTAGCTTAGGGTTAGGGTTAGGGTTAGGGTGAGGGTTAGGGTACGGTTTAGGGTACAGGTTCAGGGAGGGGTTCGGGTAGGGCGTAGGGTATGGGTTAGGGTTAGGGTTAGAGTTAGTGTTAGGGTTCGGGCTCGGTTTAGGGTACGGGTTAGGTTTAGGGTACGCGCTAGGGTTAGGTTAGGGGTTAGAGTTAGGGTACGCGTTAGGGTGATGATAGTTATTAAACCTATCCCACTCTCTAGATACCCCTTAGCACGTTAAGGAATATTATTTGGGGGTCCAGCCATGGAGAAGAGTTTAGACACTAGGAGAAGATAAGGAACACACCCATTATCAAGAAATCACATTAGGATTCTCTTTTTAACCTGTTCCTTAAAACACTAGTGCTTAGGAAATCTATTGGAGGCAGAAGCAGTCAAGGGTAGCTTAGGGTTAGGGTGAGGGTTAGGGTACGGCTTAGGGTACAGGTTCGGGGAGGGGTTCGGATAGGGCGTAGAGTATTGGTTAGGGTTAGGGTTAGGGCTAGTGTTAGGGTTAGGGCTCGGTTTAGGGTACGGGTTAGGATTAGGGTACGCGTTAGGGTTAGGGTAGGGGTTAGGGTTAGGGAACGCGTTAGGGTGAGGGTAGTTATTAAACCTATCACACTCTCTAGATACCCCTTAGCACGTAAAGGAATATTATTTGGGGGTCCAGCCATGGAGAAGAGTTTAGACACGAGGAGAAGATAAGGAACACACCCATTATCAAGAAATCACATTAGGATTCTCTTTTTAACCTGTTACTTAAAACACTAGTGCTTAGGAAATCTATTGGAGGCAGAAGCCGTCAAGGGTAGCTTAGGGTTAGGGTTAGGGTTAGGGTGAGGGTTAGGGTACGGTTTAGGGTACGGGTTCAGGGAGGGGTTCGGGTAGGGCGTAGGGTATGGGTTAGGGTTAGGGTTAGAGTTAGTGTTAGGGTTCGGGCTCGGTTTAGGGTACGGGTTAGGATTAGGGTACGCGCTAGGGTTAGGTTAGGGGTTAGAGTTAGGGTACGCGTTAGGTTGAGGATAGTTATTAAACCTATCCCACTCTCTAGATACCCCTTAGCACGTAAAGGAATATTGTTTGGGGGTCCAGCCATGGAGAAGAGTTTAGACACTAGGAGAAGATAAGGAACACACCCATTATCACGAAATCATATTAGGATTCTCTTTTTAACCTGTTCCTTAAAACACTAGTGCTTAGGAAATCTATTGGAGGCAGAAGCAGTCAAGGGTAGCTTAGGGTTAGTGTTAGGGTTAGGGTGAGGGCTAGGGTATGGCTTAGGGTACGGGTTCGGGGAGGGGTTCGGGTAGGGCGTAGGGTATGGGTTAGGGTTAGGGTTAGGGCTAGTGTTAGGTTTAGGGCTCGGTTTAGGGTACGGGTTAGGATTAGGGTACGCGTTAGGGTTAGGGTAGGGGTTAGGGTTAGGGTACGCGTTAGGGTGAGGGTAGTTATTAAACCTATCCTACTCTCTAAATACCCCTTAGCACGTAAAGGAATATTATTTGGGGGTCCAGCCATGGAGAAGAGTTTAGACACGAGGAGAAGATAAGGAACACAGCCATTATCAAGAAATCACATTAGGATTCTCTTTTTAACCTGTTCCTTAAAACACTAGTGCTTAGGAAATCTATTGGAGGCAGAAGCCGTCAAGGGTAGCTTAGGGTTAGGGTTAGGGTTAGGGTGAGGGTTAGGGTACGGCTTAGGGTACGGGTTCGGGGAGGGGTTCGGGTAGGGCGTAGGGTATGGGTTAGGGTTAGGGTTAGGGTTAGTGTTAGGGTTAGGGCTCGGTTTAGGGTACGGGTTAGGATTAGGGTACGCGTTAGGGTTAGGGTAGGGGTTAGGGTTAGTGTACGCCTTAGGGTGAGGGTAGTTATTAAACCTATCCCACTCTCTAGATACCCCTTAGCACGTACAGGAATATTATTGGGGGTCCAGCCATGGAGAAGAGTTTAGACACTAGGAGAAGATAAGGAACACACCCATTATCACGAAATTACATTAGGATTCTCTTTTTAACCTGTTCCTTAAAACACTAGTGCTTACGAAATCTATTGGAGGCAGAAGCCGTCAAGGGTAGCTTAGGGTTAGGGTTAGGTTTAGGGTGAGGGTTAGGGTATGGCTTAGGGTACGGGTTCGGGGAGGGGTTCGGGTAGGGCGTAGGGTATGGGTTAGGTATAGGGTTAGGGCTAGTGTTAGGGTTAGGGCTCGGTTTAGGGTATGGGTTCGGATTAGGGTACGCGTTAGGGTTAGGGTAGGGGTTAGGGTTAGGGTACGCATTAGGGTGCGGGTAGTTATTAAACCTATCACACTCTCTAGAAACCCCTTAGCACGTAAAAGAATATTATTTGGGGGTCCAACCATGGAGAAGAGTTTAGACACGAGGAGAAGATAAGGAACACACCCATTATCAAGAAATCACATTAGGATTCTCTTTTTCACCTGTTCCTTAAAACACTAGTGCTTAGGAAATCTATTGGAGCCAGAAGCAGTCAAGGGTAGCTTAGGGTTAGGGTTAGGGTTAGGGTGAGGGTTAGGGTATGGCTTAGGGTACGGGTTCGGGGAGGGGTTCGGGTAGGGCGTAGGGTATGGGTTAGGGTTAGGGTTAGGTTTAGTGTTAGGGTTAGGGCTCGGTTTAGGGTACGGGTTAGGATTAGGGTACGCGTTAGTGTTAGGGTAGTGGTTAGGGTTAGGGTACGCTTTAGGGTGAGGGTAGTTATTATACCTATCCCACTCTCTAGATACCCCTTAGCACGTAAAGGAATATTATTTGGGGGTCCAGCCATGGAGAAGAGTTTAGACACTAGGAGAAGATAAGGAACACACCCATTATCAAGAAATCACAATATGATTCTCTTTTTAAACTGTTCCTTAAAACACTAGTGCTTAGGAAATCTATTGGAGGCAGAAGCAGTCAAGGATAGCTTAGGGTTAGGGGTAGGGTTAGGGTGAGGGCTAGGGTATGGCTTAGGGTACGGGTTCGGGGAGGGGTTCGGGTAGGGCGTAGGGTATGGGTTAGGGTTAGGGTTAGGGTTAGTGTTATGGTTAGGGCTCGGTTTAGGGTACGGGTTAGGATTAGGGTACGCGTTAGGGTTAGGGTAGGGGTTAGGGTTAGGGTACGTGTTAGGGTGAGGGTAGTTATTAAACCTATCACACTCTCTAGATACCCCTTAGCACGTAAAGGAATATTATTTGGGGGTCCAGCCATGGAGAAGAGTTTAGACACGAGGAGAAGATAAGGAACACACCAATTATCAAGAAATCACATTAGGATTCTCTTTTTAACCTGTTCCTTAAAACACTAGTGCTTAGGAAATCTATTGGAGGCAGAAGCAGTCAAGGGTAGCTTCGGGTTAGGGTTAGGGTTAGGGTGAGGGTTAGGGTACGGCTTAGGTTACGGGTTCGGGGAGGGGTTCGGGTAGGGCGTAGGGTATGGGTTAGGGTTAGGGTTAGGGTTAGTGTTAGGGTTTGGGCTCGGTTTAGGGTACGGGTTAGGATTAGGGTACGCGTTAGGGTTAGGGTAGGGGTTAGGGTTAGTGTACGCGTTAGGGTGAGGGTAGTTATTAAACCTATCCCACTCTCTAGATACCCCTTATCACGTACAGGAATATTATTGGGGGTCCAGCCATGGAGAAGAGTTTAGACACTAGGAGAAGATAAGGAACACACCCATTATCACGAAATTACATTAGGATTCTCTTTTTAACCTGTTCCTTAAAACACTAGTGCTTACGAAATCTATTGGAGGCAGAAGCCGTCAAGGGTAGCTTAGGGTTAGGGTTAGGTTTAGGGTGAGGGTTAGGGTATGGCTTAGGGTACGGGTTCGGGGAGGGGTTCGGGTAGGGCGTAGGGTATGGGTTAGGTATAGGGTTAGGGCTAGTGTTAGGGTTAGGGCTCGGTTTAGGGTATGGGTTCGGATTAGGGTACGCGTTAGGGTTAGGGTAGGGGTTAGGGTTAGGGTACGCATTAGGGTGCGGGTAGTTATTAAACCTATCACACTCTCTAGAACCCCCTTAGCACGTAAAGGAATATTATTTGGGGGTCCAACCATGGAGAAGAGTTTAGACAAGAGTGGAAGATAAGGAACACACCCATTATCAAGAAATCACATTAGGATTCTCTTTTTCACCTGTCCCTTAAAACACTAGTGCTTAGGAAATCTATTTTTAGGCAGAAGCAGTCAAGGGTAGCTTAGGGTTAGGGTTAGGGTTAGGGTGAGGGTTAGGGTATGGCTTAGGGTACGGGTTCGGGGAGGGGTTCGGGTAGGGCGTAGGGTATGGGTTAGGGTTAGGGTTAGGGTTAGTGTTATGGTTAGGGCTCGGTTTAGGGTACGGGTTAGGATTAGGGTACGCGTTAGGGTTAGGGTAGGGGTTAGGGTTAGGGTACGTGTTAGGGTGAGGGTAGTTATTAAACCTATCACACTCTCTAGATACCCCTTAGTACATAAAGGAATATTATTTGGGGGTCCAGCCATGGAGAAGAGTTTAGACACGAGGAGAAGATAAGGAACACACCAATTATCACGAAATCACATTAGGATTCTCTTTTTAACCTGTTCCTTAAAACACTAGTGCTTAGGAAATCTATTGGAGGCAGAAGCAGTCAAGGGTAGCTTCGGGTTAGGGTTAGGGTTAGGGTGAGGGTTAGGGTACGGCTTAGGTTACGGGTTCGGGGAGGGGTTCGGGTAGGGCGTAGGGTATGGGTTAGGGTTAGGGTTAGGGCTAGTGTTAGGTTTAGGGCTCGGTTTAGGGTACGGGTTAGGATTAGGGTACGCGTTAGGGTTAGGGTAGGGGTTAGGGTTAGGGTACGCGTTAGGGTGAGGGTAGTTATTAAACCTATCCCACTCTCTAGATACCCCTTAGCACTTAAAGGAATATTATGTGGGGGTCCAGCCATGGAGAAGAGTTTAGACACGAGGAGAAGATAAGGAACACACCCATTATCAAGAAATCACATTAGGATTCTCTTTTTAACCTGTTCCTTAAAACACTAGTGCTTAGGAAATCTATTGGAGGAAGAAGCAGTCAAGGGTAGCTTAGGGTTAGGGTTAGGGTTAGGGTGAGGGTTAGGGTACGACTTAGGGTACGGGTTCGGGGAGGGGTTCGGGTAGGGCGTAGGGTATGGGTTAGGGTTAGGGTTAGGGTTAGTGTTAGGGTTAGGGCTCGGTTAAGGGTACGGGTTAGGATTAGGGTACGCGTTAGTGTTAGGGTAGTGGTTAGGGTTAGGGTACGCTTTAGGGTGAGGGTAGTTATTAAACCTATCCCACTCTCTAGATACCCCTTAGCACGTAAAGGAATATTATTTGGGGGTCCAGCCATGGAGAAGAGTTTAGACACTAGGAGAAGATAAGGAACACATCCATTATCAAGAAATCACATTAGGATTCTCTTTTTAACCTGTTCCTTAAAACACTAGTGCTTAGGAAATCTATTGGAGGCAGAAGCCGTCAAGGGTAGCTTAGGGTAAGGTTTAGGGTTAGGGTACGGCTTAGGGTACGGGTTCGGGGAGGGGTTCGGGTAGGGCGTAGGGTATGGGTTAGGGTTAGGGTTAGGGTTAGTGTTAGGGTTAGGGCTCGGTTTAGGGTACGGGTTAGGATTAGGGTACGCGTTAGGGTTAGGGTAGGGGTTAGGGTTAGTGTACGCGTTAGGGAGAGGGTAGTTATTAAACCTATCCCACTCTCTAGATACCCCTTAGCACGTACAGGAATATTATTTGGGGGTCCAGCCATGGAGAAGAGTTTAGACACGAGGAGAAGATAAGGAACACACCCATTATCAAGAAATCACATTAGGATTCTCTTTTTCACCTGTTCCTTAAAACACTAGTGCTTAGGAAATCTATTGGAGGCATAAGCAGTCAAGGGTAGCTTAGGGTTAGGGTTAGGGTTAGGGTGAGGGTTAGGGTATGGCTTAGGGTACGGGTTTGGGTAGGGGTTCGGGTAGGGCGTAGGGCATGGTTTAGGGTTAGGGTTAGGGTTAGTGTTAGGGTTAGGGCTCGGTTTAGGGTACGGGTTAGGATTAGGGTACGCGTTAGTGTTAGGATAGGGGTTAGGGTTAGGGTACGCGATAGGGTGAGGTTAGTTATTAAACCTATCCCACTCTCTAGATACCCCTTAGCACGTAAAGGAATATTATTTGGGGGTCCAGCCATGGAGAAGAGTTTAGACACGAGGAGAAGATAAGGAACACACCCATTATCAAGAAATCACATTAGGATTCTCTTTTTAACCTGTTACTTAAAACACTAGTGCTTAGGAAATCTATTGGAGGCAGAAGCCGTCAAGGGTAGCTTAGGGTTAGGGTTAGGGTTAGGGTGAGGGTTAGGGTACGGTTTAGGGTACGGGTTCAGGGAGGGGTTCGGGTAGGGCGTAGGGTATGGGTTAGGGTTAGGGTTAGAGTTAGTGTTAGGGTTCGGGCTCGGTTTAGGGTACGGGTTAGGATTAGGGTACGCGCTAGGGTTAGGTTAGGGGTTAGAGTTAGGGTACGCGTTAGGGTGATGATAGTTATTAAACCTATCCCACTCTCTAGATACCCCTTAGCACGTAAAGGAATATTGTTTGGGGGTCCAGCCATGGAGAAGAGTTTAGACACTAGGAGAAGATAAGGAACACACCCATTATCACGAAATCATATTAGGATTCTCTTTTTAACCTGTTCCTTAAAACACTAGTGCTTAGGAAATCTATTGGAGGCAGAAGCAGTCAAGGGTAGCTTAGGGTTAGTGTTAGGGTTAGGGTGAGGGCTAGGGTATGGCTTAGGGTACGGGTTCGGGGAGGGGTTCGGGTAGGGCGTAGGGTATGGGTTAGGGTTAGGGTTAGGGCTAGTGTTAGGTTTAGGGCTCGGTTTAGGGTACGGGTTAGGATTAGGGTACGCGTTAGGGTTAGGGTAGGGGTTAGGGTTAGGGTACGCGTTAGGGTGAGGGTAGTTATTAAACCTATCCCACTCTCTAGATACCCCTTAGCACTTAAAGGAATATTATGTGGGGGTCCAGCCATGGAGAAGAGTTTAGACACGAGGAGAAGATAAGGAACACACCCATTATCAAGAAATCACATTAGGATTCTCTTTTTAACCTGTTCCTTAAAACACTAGTGCTTAGGAAATCTATTGGAGGAAGAAGCAGTCAAGGGTAGCTTAGGGTTAGGGTTAGGGTTAGGGTGAGGGTTAGGGTACGACTTAGGGTACGGGTTCGGGGAGGGGTTCGGGTAGGGCGTAGGGTATGGGTTAGGGTTAGGGTTAGGGTTAGTGTTAGGGTTAGGGCTCGGTTAAGGGTACGGGTTAGGATTAGGGTACGCGTTAGTGTTAGGGTAGTGGTTAGGGTTAGGGTACGCTTTAGGGTGAGGGTAGTTATTAAACCTATCCCACTCTCTAGATACCCCTTAGCACGTAAAGTAATATTATTTGGGGGTCCAGCCATGGAGAAGAGTTTAGACACTAGGAGAAGATAAGGAACACACCCATTATCAAGAAATCACATTAGGATTCTCTTTTTAACCTGTTCCTTAAAACACTAGTGCTTAGGAAATCTATTGGAGGCAGAAGCCGTCAAGGGTAGCTTAGGGTTAGGTTTAGGGTTAGGGTACGGCTTAGGGTACGGGTTCGGGGAGGGGTTCGGGTAGGGCGTAGGGTATGGGTTAGGGTTAGGGTTAGGGTTAGTGTTAGGGTTAGGGCTCGGTTTAGGGTACGGGTTAGGATTAGGGTACGCGTTAGGGTTAGGGTAGGGGTTAGGGTTAGTGTACGCGTTAGGGAGAGGGTAGTTATTAAACCTATCCCACTCTCTAGATACCCCTTAGCACGTACAGGAATATTATTTGGGGGTCCAGCCATGGAGAAGAGTTTAGACACGAGGAGAAGATAAGGAACACACCCATTATCAAGAAATCACATTAGGATTCTCTTTTTCACCTGTTCCTTAAAACACTAGTGCTTAGGAAATCTATTGGAGGCATAAGCAGTCAAGGGTAGCTTAGGGTTAGGGTTAGGGTTAGGGTGAGGGTTAGGGTATGGCTTAGGGTACGGGTTCGGGGAGGGGTTCGGGTAGGGCGAAGGGCATGGTTTAGGGTTAGGGTTAGGGTTAGTGTTAGGGTTAGGGCTCGGTTTAGGGTACGGGTTAGGATTAGGGTACGCGTTAGTGTTAGGATAGGGGTTAGGGTTAGGGTACGCGATAGGGTGAGGTTAGTTATTAAACCTATCCCACTCTCTAGATACCCCTTAGCACGTAAAGGAATATTATTTGGGGGTCCAGCCATGGAGAAGAGTTTAGACACGAGGAGAAGATAAGGAACACACCCATTATCAAGAAATCACATTAGGATTCTCTTTTTAACCTGTTACTTAAAACACTAGTGCTTAGGAAATCTATTGGAGGCAGAAGCCGTCAAGGGTAGCTTAGGGTTAGGGTTAGGGTTAGGGTGAGGGTTAGGGTACGGTTTAGGGTACGGGTTCAGGGAGGGGTTCGGGTAGGGCGTAGGGTATGGGTTAGGGTTAGGGTTAGAGTTAGTGTTAGGGTTCGGGCTCGGTTTAGGGTACGGGTTAGGATTAGGGTACGCGCTAGGGTTAGGTTAGGGGTTAGAGTTAGGGTACGCGTTAGGGTGATGATAGTTATTAAACCTATCCCACTCTCTAGATACCCCTTAGCACGTTAAGGAATATTGTTTGGGGGTCCAGCCATGGAGAAGAGTTTAGACACTAGGAGAAGATAAGGAACACACCCATTATCACGAAATCATATTAGGATTCTCTTTTTAACCTGTTCCTTAAAACACTAGTGCTTAGGAAATCTATTGGAGGCAGAAGCAGTCAAGGGTAGCTTAGGGTTAGTGTTAGGGTTAGGGTGAGGGCTAGGGTATGGCTTAGGGTACGGGTTCGGGGAGGGGTTCGGGTAGGGCGTAGGGTATGAGTTAGGGTTAGGGTTAGGGCTAGTGTTAGGTTTAGGGCTCGGTTTAGGGTACGGGTTAGGATTAGGGTACGCGTTAGGGTTAGGGTAGGGGTTAGGGGTAGGGTACGCGTTAGGGTGAGGGTAGTTATTAAACCTATCCTACTCTCTAAATACCCCTTAGCACGTAAAGGAATATTATTTGGGGGTCCAGCCATGGAGAAGAGTTTAGACACGAGGAGAAGATAAGGAACACAGCCATTATCAAGAAATCACATTAGGATTCTCTTTTTAACCTGTTCCTTAAAACACTAGTGCTTAGGAAATCTATTGGAGGCAGAAACCGTCAAGGGTAGCTTAGGGTTAGGGTTAGGGTTAGGGTGAGGGTTAGGGTACGGCTTAGGGTACGGGTTCGGGGAGGGGTTCGGGTAGGGCGTAGGGTATGGGTTAGGGTTAGGGTTAGGGTTAGTGTTAGGGTTAGGGCTCGGTTTAGGGTACGGGTTAGGATTAGGGTACTCGTTAGGGTTAGGGTAGCGGTTAGGGTTAGGGTACGCGTTAGGGTGAGGGTAGTTATTAAACCTATCCCACTCTCTAGATACCCCTTACCACGTAAAGGAATATTATTTGGGGGTCCAGCCATGGAGAAGAGTTTAGACACTAGGAGAAGATAAGGAACACACCCATTATCACGAAATCACATTAGGATTCTCTTTTTAACCTGTTCCTTAAAACACTAGTGCTTAGGAAATCTATTGGAGGCAGAAGCAGTCAAGGGTAGCTTAGGGTTAGGGTTAGGGTTAGGTTTAGGGTGAGGGTTAGGGTACGGCTTAGGTTACGGGTTCGGGGAGGGGTTCGGGTAGGGCGTAGGGTATGGGTTAGGGTTAGGGTTAGGGCTAGTGTTAGGGTTAGGGCTCGGTTTAGGGTACGGGTTAGGATTAGAGTACGCGTTAGGTTTAGGGTAGGGGTTAGGGTTAGGGTACGCGTTAGGGTGAGGGTAGTTATTAAACCTACCCCACTCTCGAGATACCCCTTAGCACGTAAAGGAATATTATTTGGGGGTCCAGCCATGGAGAAGAGTTTAGACACGAGGAGAAGATAAGGAACACACCCATTATCACGAAATCACATTAGGATTCTCTTTTTAACCTGTTCCTTGAAACACTAGTGCTTAGGAAATCTATTGGAGGCAGAAGCAGTCAAGGGTAGCTTAGGGTTAGGGTTAGGGTTAGGGTGAGGGTTAGGGTACGGCTTAGGTTACGGGTTCGGGGAGGGGTTCGGGTAGGGCGTAGGGTATGGTTTAGGGTTAGGGTTAGAGTTAGTGTTAGGGTTAGGGCTCGGTTTAGGGTACGGGTTAGGATTAGGGTACGCGCTAGGGTTAGGGTAGGGGTTAGGGTTAGGGTACGCGTTAGGGTGAGGGTAGTTATTATACCTATCACACTCTCTAGATACCCCTTAGCACGTAAAGGAATATTATCTGGGGGTCCAGCCATGGAGAAGACTTTAGACACTAGGAGAAGATAAGGAACACACCCATTATCAAGAAATCACATTAGGATTCTCTTTTTAACCTGTTCCTTAAAACACTAGTGCTTAGGAAATCTATTGGAGGCAGAAGCCGTCAAGGTTAGCTTAGGGTTAGGGTTAGGGTTAGGGTGAGGGTTAGGGTACGGCTTACGATACGGGTTCGGGGAGGGGTTCGGGTAGGGCGTAGGGTATGGGTTAGGGTTAGGGTTAGGGCTAGTGTTAGGGTTAGGGCTCGGTTTAGGGTACGGGTTAGGATTAGGGTATGCGTTAGGGTTAGGGTAGGGGTTAGGGTTAGGTTACGCGTTAGGGTGAGGGTAGTTATTAAACCTATCCCACTCTCTAGATACCCCTTAGCACGTAAAGGAATATTATTTGGGGTCCAGCCATGGAGAAGAGTTTAGACACGAGGAGAAGATAAGGAACACACCCATTATCAAGAAATCACATTAGGATTCTCCTTTAAACCTGTTCCTTAAATCACTAGTGCTTAGGAAATCTATTGGAGGCAGAAGCCGTCAAGGGTAGCTTAGGGTTAGGGTTAGGGTTAGGGTGAGGGTTAGGGTACGGCTTAGGGTACGGGTTCGGGGAGGGGTTCGTGTAGGGCGTAGGGTATGGGTTAGAGTTAGGGTTAGGGTTAGTGTTAGGGTTAGGGCTCAGTTTAGGGTACGGGTTAGGATTAGGGTACGCGTTAGTGTTACGGTAGGGGTTAGGGTTAGGGTACGCTTTAGGGTGAGGGTAGTTATTAAACCTATCCCACTCTCTAGATACCCCTTAGCACGTAAAGGAATATTATTTGGGGGTCCAGCCATGGAGAAGGGTTTAGACACTAGGAGAAGATAAGGAACACACCCATTATCAAGAAATCACAATATGATTCTCTTTTTAAACTGTTCCTTAAAACACTAGTGCTTAGGAAATCTATTGGAGGCAGAAGCAGTCAAGGGTAGCTTAGGGTTACGGTTAGGGTTAGGGTGAGGGTTAGGGTACGGCTTAGGGTACGGGTTCGGGGAGGGGTTCGGGTAGGGCGTAGGGTATGGGTTAGGGTTAGGGTTAGGGCTAGTGTTAAGGTTAGGGCTAGGTTTAGGGTACGGGTTAGGATTAGGGTATGCGTTAGGGTTAGGGTAGGGGTTAGGGTTAGGGTACGCGTTAGGGTGAGGGTAGTTATTAAACCTATCCCACTCTCTAGATACCCCTTAGCACGTAAAGGAATATTATTTGGGGGTCCAGCCATGGAGAAGAGTTTAGACACGAGGAGAAGATAAGGAACACACCCATTATCAAGAAATCACATTAGGATTCTACTTTAAACCTGTTCCTTAAATCACTAGTGCTTAGGAAATCTATTGGAGGCAGAAGCCGTCAAGGGTAGCTTAGGGTTAGCGTTAGGGTTAGGGTGAGGGTTAGGGTACGGCTTAGTGTACGGGTTCGGGGAGGGGTTCGGGTAGGGCGTAGGGTATGGTTTAGAGTTAGGGTTAGGGTTAGTGTTAGGGTTAGGGCTCAGTTTAGGTTACGGGTTAGGATTAGGGTACGCGTTAGTGTTAGGGTAGGGGTTAGGGTTAGGGTACGCTTTAGGGTGAGGGTAGTTATTAAACCTATCCCACTCTCTAGATACCCCTTAGCACGTAAAGGAATATTATTTGGGGGTCCAGCCATGGAGAAGGGTTTAGACACTAGGAGAAGATAAGGAACACACCCATTATCAAGAAATCACAATATGATTCTCTTTTTAAACTGTTCCTTAAAACACTAGTGGTTAGGAAATCTATTGGAGGCAGAAGCAGTGAAGGGTAGCTTAGGGTTAGGGTTAGGGTTAGGGTGAGGGTTAGGGTACGGCTTAGGGTACGGGTTCGGGGAGGGGTTCGGGTAGGGCGTAGGGTATGGGTTAGGGTTAGCGTTAGGGCTAGTGTTAGGGTTAGGGCTCGGTTTAGGGTACGGGTTAGGATTAGGGTACGCGTTAGGGTTAGGGTAGGGGTTAGGGTTAGGGTACGCGTTAGGGTGAGGGTAGTTATTAAACCTATCACACTCTCTAGATACCCCTTAGCACGTAAAGGACTATTATTTGGGGGTCCAGCCATGGAGAAGAGTTTAGACACGAGGAGAAGATAAGGAACACACCCATTATCAAGAAATCACATTAGGATTCTCTTTTTAACCTGTTCCTTAAAACACTAGTGCTTAGGAAATCTATTGGAGGCAGAAGCCGTCAAGGGTAGCTTAGGGTTAGGGTTAGGGTTAGGGTGAGGGTTAGGGTACGGTTTAGGGTATGGGTTCAGGGAGGGGTTCGGGTAGGGCGTAGGGTATGGTTTAGCGTTAGGGTTAGAGTTAGTGTTAGGATTAGGGCTCGGTTTAGGGTACGGGTTAGGATTAGGGTACGCGCTAGGGTTAGGGTAGGGGTTAGGGTTAGGGAACGCGTTAGGGTGAGGGTAGTTATTATACCTATCACACTCTCTAGATACCCCTTAGCACATAAAGGAATATTATTTGGGGGTCCAGCCATGGAGAAGAGTTTAGACACGAGGAGAATATAAGGAACACACCCATTATCAAGAAATCACATTAGGATTATCTTTTTAACCTGTTCCTTAAAACACTAGTGCTTAGGAAATCTATTGGAGGCAGAAGCTGTCAAGGGTAGCTTAGGGTTAGGGTTAGGGTTAGGGTGAGGGTTAGGGTATGGCTTACGATACGGGTTCGGGGAGGTGTTCGGGTAGGGCGTAGGGTATGGGTTACGGTTAGGGTTAGGGCTAGTGTTAGGGTTAGGGCTCGGTTTAGGGTACGGGTTAGGATTAGGGTATGCGTTAGGGTTAGGGTAGGGGTTAGGGTTAGGGTACGCGTTAGGGTGAGGGTAGTTATTAAACCTATCCCACTCTCTAGATACCCCTTAGCACGTAAAGGAATATTATTTGGGGGTCCAGCCATGGAGAAGAGTTTAGACACGAGGAGAAGATAAGGAACACACCCATTATCAAGAAATCACATTAGGATTCTCTTTTTAACCTGTTCCTTAAAACACTAGTGCTTAGGAAATCTATTGGAGGCAGAAGCCGTCAAGGGTAGCTTAGGGTTAGGGTTAGGGTTAGGGTGAGGGTTAGGGTACGGTTTAGGGTATGGGTTCAGGGAGGGGTTCGGGTAGGGCGTAGGGTATGGTTTAGGGTTAGGGTTAGAGTTAGTGTTAGGGTTAGGGCTCGGTTTAGGGTACGGGTTAGGATTAAGGTACGCGCTAGGGTTAGGGTAGGGGTTAGGGTTAGGGAACGTGTTAGGGTGAGGGTAGTTATTATACCTATCACATTCTCTAGATACCCCTTAGCACATAAAGGAATATTATTTGGGGGTCCAGCCATGGAGAAGAGTTTAGACACGAGGAGAATATAAGGAACACACCCATTATCAAGAAATCACATTAGGATTCTCTTTTTAACCTGTTCCTTAAAACACTAGTGCTTAGGAAATCTATTGGACGCAGAAGCCGTCAAGGGTAGCTTAGGGTTAGGGTTAGGGTTAGGGTGAGGGTTAGGGTACGGCTTAGGGTACGGGTTCGGGGAGGGGTTCGGGTAGGGCGTAGGGTATGGGTTAGGGTTAGGGTTAGGGCTAGTGTTAGGGTTAGGGCTCGGTTTAGGGTACGGTTTAGGATTAGGGTATGCGTTAGGGTTAGGGTAGGGGTTAGGGTTAGGATACGCGTTAGGGTGAGGGTAGTTATTAAACCTATCCCACTCTCTAGATACCCCTTAGCACGTAAAGGAATATTATTTGGGGGTCCAGCCATGGAGAAGAGTTTAGACACGAGGAGAAGATAAGGAACACACCCATTATCAAGAAATCACATTAGGATTCTCTTTTAAACCTGTTCCTTAAATCACTAGTGCTTAGGAAATCTATTGGAGGCAGAAGCCGTCAAGGGTAGCTTAGGGTTAGGGTTAGGGTTAGGGTGAGGGTTAGGGTACGGCTTAGGGTACGGGTTCGGGGAGGGGTTCGGGTAGGGCGTAGGGTATGGGTTAAGGTTAGGGTTGGGGTTAGTGTTAGGGTTAGGGCTCAGTTTAGGGTACGGGTTAGGATTAGGGTACGCGTTAGGGTTAGGGTAGGGGTTAGGGTTAGGGTACGCTTTAGGGTGAGGGTAGTTATTAAACCTATCCCACTCTCTAGATACCCCTTAGCACGTAAAGGAATATTATTTGGGGGTCCAGCCATGGAGAAGGGTTTAGACACTAGGAGAAGATAAGGAACACACCCATTATCAAGAAATCACAATATGATTCTCTTTTTAAACTGTTCCTTAAAACACTAGTGGTTATGAAATCTATTGGAGGCAGAAGCAGTCAAGGGTAGCTTAGGGTTAGGCTTAGGGTTAGGGTGAGGGTTAGGGTACGGCTTAGGGTACGGGTTAGGAGACGGTTTCGGCTAGGGCCTAGGGTATGGGTTAGGGTTAGGGTTAGGGTTAGTGTTAGGGTTAGGGCTCGGTTTAGGGTACGGGTTAGGATTATGGTACTCGTTAGGGTTAGTGTAGCGGTTAGGGTTAGGGTACGCGTTAGGGTGAGGGTAGTTATTAAACCTATCACACTCTCTAGATACCCCTTAGCACGTAAAGGAATATTATTTGGGGGTCCAGCCATGGAGAAGTGTTTAGACACTAGGAGAAGATGAGGAACACACCCATTATCACGATATCACATTAGGATTCTCTTTTTAACCTGTTCCTTAAAACACTAGTGCTTAGGAAATCTATTGGAGGCAGAAGCAGTCAAGGGTAGCTTAGGGTTACGGTTAGGGTTAGGGTGAGGGTTAGGGTACGGCTTAGGGTACGGGTTCGGGGAGGGGTTCGGGTAGGGCGTAGGGTATGGGTTAGGGTTAGGGTTAGGGCTAGTGTTAAGGTTAGGGCTAGGTTTAGGGTACGGGTTAGGATTAGGGTATGCGTTAGGGTTAGGGTAGGGGTTAGGGTTAGGGTACGCGTTAGGGTGAGGGTAGTTATTAAACCTATCCCACTCTCTAGATACCCCTTAGCACGTAAAGGAATATTATTTGGGGGTCCAGCCATGGAGAAGAGTTTAGACACGAGGAGAAGATAAGGAACACACCCATTATCAAGAAATCACATTAGGATTCTACTTTAAACCTGTTCCTTAAATCACTAGTGCTTAGGAAATCTATTGGAGGCAGAAGCCGTCAAGGGTAGCTTAGGGTTAGCGTTAGGGTTAGGGTGAGGGTTAGGGTACGGCTTAGTGTACGGGTTCGGGGAGGGGTTCGGGTAGGGCGTAGGGTATGGTTTAGAGTTAGGGTTAGGGTTAGTGTTAGGGTTAGGGCTCGGTTTAGGGTACGGGTTAGGATTAGGGTACGCGTTAGGGTTAGGGTAGGGGTTAGGGTTAGTGTACGCGTTAGGGAGAGGGTAGTTATTAAACCTATCCCACTCTCTAGATACCCCTTAGCACGTAAAGGAATATTATTTGGGGGTCCAGCCATGGAGAAGGGTTTAGACACTAGGAGAAGATAAGGAACACACCCATTATCAAGAAATCACAATATGATACTCTTTTTAAACTGTTCCTTAAAACACTAGTGGTTAGGAAATCTATTGGAGGCAGAAGCAGTGAAGGGTAGCTTAGGGTTAGGGTTAGGGTTAGGGTGAGGGTTAGGGTACGGCTTAGGGTACGGGTTCGGGGAGGGGTTCGGGTAGGGCGTAGGGTATGGGTTAGGGTTAGCGTTAGGGCTAGTGTTAGGGTTAGGGCTCGGTTTAGGGTACGGGTTAGGATTAGGGTACGCGTTAGGGTTAGGGTAGGGGTTAGGGTTAGGGTACGCGTTAGGGTGAGGGTAGTTATTAAACCTATCACACTCTCTAGATACCCCTTAGCACGTAAAGGACTATTATTTGGGGGTCCAGCCATGGAGAAGAGTTTAGACACGAGGAGAAGATAAGGAACACACCCATTATCAAGAAATCACATTAGGATTCTCTTTTTAACCTGTTCCTTAAAACACTAGTGCTTAGGAAATCTATTGGAGGCAGAAGCCGTCAAGGGTAGCTTAGGGTTAGGGTTAGGGTTAGGGTGAGGATTAGGGTACGGTTTAGGGTATGGGTTCAGGGAGGGGTTCGGGTAGGGCGTAGGGTATGGTTTAGCGTTAGGGTTAGAGTTAGTGTTAGGATTAGGGCTCGGTTTAGGGTACGGGTTAGGATTAGGGTACGCGCTAGGGTTAGGGTAGGGGTTAGGGTTAGGGAACGCGTTAGGGTGAGGGTAGTTATTATACCTATCACACTCTCTAGATACCCCTTAGCACATAAAGGAATATTATTTGGGGGTCCAGACATGGAGAAGAGTTTAGACACGAGGAGAATATAAGGAACACACCCATTATCAAGAAATCACATTAGGATTCTCTTTTTAACCTGTTCCTTAAAACACTAGTGCTTAGGAAATCTATTGGAGGCAGAAGCTGTCAAGGGTAGCTTAGGGTTAGGGTTAGGGTTAGGGTGAGGGTTAGGGTATGGCTTACGATACGGGTTCGGGGAGGTGTTCGGGTAGGGCGTAGGGTATGCGTTACGGTTAGGGTTAGGGCTAGTGTTAGGGTTAGGGCTCGGATTAGGGTACGGGTTAGGATTAGGGTATGCGTTAGGGTTAGGGTAGGGGTTAGGGTTAGGGTACGCGTTAGGGTGAGGGTAGTTATTAAACCTATCCCACTCTCTAGATACCCCTTAGCACGTAAAGGAATATTATTTGGGGGTCCAGCCATGGAGAAGAGTTTAGACACGAGGAGAAGATAAGGAACACACCCATTATCAAGAAATCACATTAGGATTCTCTTTTTAACCTGTTCCTTAAAACACTAGTGCTTAGGAAATCTATTGGAGGCAGAAGCCGGCAAGGGTAGCTTAGGGTTAGGGTTAGGGTTAGGGTGAGGGTTAGGGTACGGTTTAGGGTATGGGTTCAGGGAGGGGTTCGGGTAGGGCGTAGGGTATGGTTTAGGGTTAGGGTTAGAGTTAGTGTTAGGGTTAGGGCTCGGTTTAGGGTACGGGTTAGGATTAAGGTACGCGCTAGGGTTAGGGTAGGGGTTAGGGTTAGGGAACGAGTTAGGGTGAGGGTAGTTATTATACCTATCACATTCTCTAGATACCCCTTAGCACATAAAGGAATATTATTTGGGGGTCCAGCCATGGAGAAGAGTTTAGACACGAGGAGAATATAAGGAACACACCCATTATCAAGAAATCACATTAGGATTCTCTTTTTAACCTGTTCCTTAAAACACTAGTGCTTAGGAAATCTATTGGACGCAGAAGCCGTCAAGGGTAGCTTAGGGTTAGGCTTAGGGTTAGGGTGAGGGTTAGGGTACGGCTTAGGGTACGGGTTAGGAGACGGTTTCGGCTAGGGCCTAGGGTATGGGTTAGGGTTAGGGTTAGGGTTAGTGTTAGGGTTAGGGCTCGGTTTAGGGTACGGGTTAGGATTATGGTACTCGTTAGGGTTAGTGTAGCGGTTAGGGTTAGGGTACGCGTTAGGGTGAGGGTAGTTATTAAACCTATCACACTCTCTAGATACCCCTTAGCACGTAAAGGAATATTATTTGGGGGTCCAGCCATGGAGAAGAGTTTAGACACTAGGAGAAGATGAGGAACACACCCATTATCACGATATCACATTAGGATTCTCTTTTTAACCTGTTCCTTAAAACACTAGTGCTTAGGAAATCTATTGGAGGCAGAAGCAGTCAAGGGTAGCTTAGGGTTAGGGTTAGGGTTAGGGTGAGGGTTAGGGTACGGCTTAGGGTACGGGTTCGGGGAGCGGTTCGGGTAGGGCGTAGGGTATGGGTTAGGGTTAGGGTTAGGGCTAGTGTTAGGGTTAGGGCTCGGTTTAGGGTACGGGTTAGGATTAGTGTACGCGTTAGGGTTAGGGTAGGGGTTAGGGTTAGGGTACGCGTTAGGGTGAGGGTAGTTATTAAACCTATCCCACTCTCTAGATACCCCTTAGCACGTAAAGGAAAATTATTTGGGGGTCCAGCCATGGAGAAGAGTTTAGACACGAGGAGAAGATAAGGAACACACCCATTATCAAGAAATCACATTAGGATTCTCTTTTTAACCTGTTCCTTAAAACACTAGTGCTTAGGAAATCTATTGGAGGCAGAAGCCGTCAAGGGTAGCTTAGGGTTAGGGTTAGGGTTAGGGTGAGGGTTAGGGTACGGTTTAGGTTACGGGTTCAGGGAGGGGTTCGGGTAGGGCGTAGGGTATGGGTTAGGGTTAGGGTTAGAGTTAGTGTTAGGGTTAGGGCTCGGTTTAGGGTACGGGTTAGGATTAGGGTACGCGCTAGTGTGAGGGTAGAGGTTAGGGTTAGGGTACGCGTTAGGGTGAGGGTAGTTATTAAACCTATCACACTCTCTAGATACCCCTTAGCACATAAAGGAATATTATTTGGGGGTCCAGCCATGGAGAAGAGTTTAGACACGAGGAGAAGATAAGGAACACACCCATTATCAAGAAATCACATTAGGATTCTCTTTTTCACCTGTTCCTTAAAACACTAGTGCTTAGGAAATCTATTGGAGGCAGAAGCCGTCAAGGGTAGCTTAGGGTTAGGGTTAGGGTTAGGGTGAGGGTTAGGGTACGGCTTAGGGTACGGGTTCGGGGAGGGGTTCGGGTAGGGCGTAGGGTATGGGTTAGGGTTAGGGTTAGGGCTAGTGTTAGGGTTAGGTCTCGGTTTAGGGTACAGGTTAGGATTAGGGTATGCGTTAGGGTTAGGGTAGGGGTTAGGGTTAGGGTACGCGTTAGGGTGAGGGTAGTTATTAAACCTATCCCACTCTCTAGATATCCCTTAGCACGTACAGGAATATTATTGGTTGTCCAGCCATGGAGAAGAGTTTAGACACTAGGAGAAGATAAGGAACACACCCATTATCACGAAATCACATTAGGATTCTCTTTTTAACATTTTCCTTAAAACACTAGTGCTTAGGAAATCTATTGGAGGCAGAAGCAGTCAAGGGTAGCTTAGGGTTAGGGTTAGGGTTAGGGTGAGGTTTAGGATATGGCTTAGGGTACGGGTTCGGGGAGGGGTTCGGGTAGGGCGTAGGGTATGGGTTAGGGTTAGGGTTAGGGTTAGTGTTAGGGTTAGGTCTCGGTTTAGGGTACGGGTTAGGATTAGGGTACGCGTTAGGGTTAGGGTAGGGGTTAGGGTTAGGGTACGCTTTAGGGTGAGGGTAGTTATTAAACCTATCCCACTCTCTAGATACCCCTTAGCACGTAAAGGTATATTATTTGGGGGTCCAGCCATGGAGAAGAGTTTAGACACGAGGAGAAGATAAGGAACACACCCATTATCAAGAAATCACATTAGGATTCTCTTTTTCACCTGTTCCTTAAAACACTAGTGCTTAGGAAATCTATTGGAGGCAGAAGCCGTCAAGGGTAGCTTAGGGTTAGGGTTAGGGTTAGGGTGAGGGTTAGGGTACGGCTTAGGGTACGGGTTCGGGGAGGGGTTCGGGTAGGGCGTAGGGTATGGGTTAGGGTTAGGGTTAGGGCTAGTGTTAGGGTTAGGTCTCGGTTTAGGGTACAGGTTAGGATTAGGGTATGCGTTAGGGTTAGGGTAGGGGTTAGGGTTAGGGTACGCGTTAGGGTGAGGGTAGTTATTAAACCTATCCCACTCTCTAGATATCCCTTAGCACGTACAGGAATATTATTGGTTGTCCAGCCATGGAGAAGAGTTTAGACACTAGGAGAAGATAAGGAACACACCCATTATCACGAAATCACATTAGGATTCTCTTTTTAACATTTTCCTTAAAACACTAGTGCTTAGGAAATCTATTGGAGGCAGAAGCAGTCAAGGGTAGCTTAGGGTTAGGGTTAGGGTTAGGGTGAGGTTTAGGATATGGCTTAGGGTACGGGTTCGGGGAGGGGTTCGGGTAGGGCGTAGGGTATGGGTTAGGGTTAGGGTTAGGGTTAGTGTTAGGGTTAGGTCTCGGTTTAGGGTACGGGTTAGGATTAGGGTACGCGTTAGGGTTAGGGTAGGGGTTAGGGTTAGGGTACGCTTTAGGGTGAGGGTAGTTATTAAACCTATCCCACTCTCTAGATACCCCTTAGCACGTAAAGGTATATTATTTGGGGGTCCAGCCATGGAGAAGAGTTTAGACACTAGGAGAAGATAAGGAACACACCCATTATCAAGAAATCACAATATGATTCTCTTTTTAAATTGTTCCTTAAAACACTAGTGCTTAGGAAATCTATTGGAGGCAGAAGCCGTCAAGGGTAGCTTAGGGTTAGGGTTAGGGTTAGGGTGAGGGTTAGGGTACGGTTTAGGGTAGGGGTTGAGGGAGGGGTTCGGGTAGGGCGTAGGGTATGGGTTAGGGTTAGGGTTAGAGTTAGTGTTAGGGTTAGGGCTCGGTTTAGGGTACGGTTTAGGATTAGGGTACGTGTTAGTGTTAGGGTAGGGGTTAGGGTTAGGGTACGCGATAGGGTGAGGTTAGTTATTAAACCTATCCCACTCTGTAGATACCCCTTAGCACGTAAAGGAATATTATTTGGTGGTCCAGCCATGGAGAAGAGTTTAGACACTAGGAGAAGATAAGGAACACACCCATTATCAAGAAATCACATTAGGATTCTCTTTTTAACCTGTTCCTTAAAACACTAGTGCTTAGGAAATCTATTGGAGGCAGAAGCAGTCAAGGGTAGCTTAGGGTTAGGTTTAGGGTTACGGTGAGGGTTAGGGTACGGCTTAGGGTACGGGTTCGGGGAGGGGTTCGGGTAGGGCGTAGGGTATGGGTTAGGGTTAGGGTTAGGGCAAGGGTTAGGGTTAGGGCTCGGTTTAGGGTACGGGTTAGGATTAGGGTACGCGTTAGGGTTAGGGTAGGGGTTAGGGTTAGGGTACGCGTTAGGGTGAGGGTAGTTATTAAATCTGTCCCATTCTCTAGATACCCCTTAGCACGTAAAGGAATATTATTTGGGGGTCCAGCCATGGAGAAGAGTTTAGACACGAGGAGAAGATAAGGAACACACCCATTATCAAGAAATCACATTAGGATTCTCTTTTTAACCTGTTCCTTAAAACACTAGTGCTTAGGAAATCTATTGGAGGCAGAAGCAGTCAAGGGTAGCTTAGGGTTAGGGTTAGGGTTAGGGTGAGGGTTAGGGTACGGCTTAGGGTACGGGTTCGGGGAGGGGTTCGGGTAGGGCGTAGGGTATGGGTTAGGGTTAGGGTTAGGGTTAGTGTTAGGTTTAGGGCTCGGTTTAGGGTACGGGTTAGGATTAGGGTACGCGTTAGTGTTAGGGTAGTGGTTAGGGTTAGGGTACGCTTTAGGGTGAGGGTAGTTATTAAACCTATCCCACTCTCTAGATACCCCTTAGCACGTAAAGGAATATTATTTGGGGGTCCAGCCATGGAGAAGAGTTTAGACACGAGGAGAAGATAAGGAACACACCCATTATCAAGAAATCACATTAGGATTCTCTTTTTAACCTGTTCCTTAAAACACTAATGCTTAGGAAATCTATTGGAGGCAGAAGCAGTCAAGGGTAGCTTAGGGTTAGGGTTAGGGTTAGGGTGAGGGTTAGGGTACGGCTTAGGGTACGGGTTCGGGGAGGGGTTCGGGTAGGGCGTAGGGTATGGGTTAGGGTTAGGGTTAGGGTTAGTGTTAGGTTTAGGGCTCGGTTTAGGGTACGGGTTAGGATTAGGGTACGCGTTAGTGTTAGGGTAGTGGTTAGGGTTAGGGTACGCTTTAGGGTGAGGGTAGTTATTAAACCTATCCCACTCTCTAGATACCCCTTAGCACGTAAAGGAATATTATTTGGGGGTCCAGCCATGGAGAAGAGTTTAGACACTAGGAGAAGATAAGGAACACACCCATTATCAAGAAATCACAATATGATTCTCTTTTTAAACTGTTCCTTAAAACACTAGTGCTTAGGAAATCTATTGGAGGCAGAAGCAGTCAAGGGTAGCTTAGGGTTAGGGTTAGGGTTAGGGTGAGGGCTAGGGTATGGCTTAGGGTACGGGTTCGGGGAGGGGTTCGGGTAGGGCGTAGGGTATGGGTTAGGGTTAGGGTTAGGGTTAGTGTTATGGTTAGGGCTCGGTTTATGGTACGGGTTAGGATTAGGGTACGCGTTAGGGTTAGGGTAGGGGTTAGGGTTAGGGTACGTGTTAGGGTGAGGGTAGTTATTAAACCTATCACACTCTCTAGATACCCCTTAGTACATAAAGGAATATTATTTGGGGGTCCAGCCATGGAGAAGAGTTTAGACACGAGGAGAAGATAAGGAACACACCAATTATCACGAAATCACATTAGGATTCTCTTTTTAACCTGTTCCTTAAAACACTAGTGCTTAGGAAATCTATTGGAGGAAGAAGCAGTCAAGGGTAGCATAGGGTTAGGGTTAGGGTTAGGGTGAGGGTTAGGGTACGACTTAGGGTACGGGTTCGGGGAGGGGTTCGGGTAGGGCGTAGGGTATGGGTTAGGGTTAGGGTTAGGGTTAGTGTTAGGGTTAGGGCTCGGTTAAGGGTACGGGTTAGGAGTAGGGTACGCGTTAGTGTTAGGGTAGTGGTTAGGGTTAGGGTACGCTTTAGGGTGAGGGTAGTTATTAAACCTATCCCACTCTCTAGATACCCCTTAGCACGTAAAGGAATATTATTTGGGGGTCCAGCCATGGAGAAGAGTTTAGACACTAGGAGAAGATAAGGAACACACCCATTATCAAGAAATCACATTAGGATTCTCTTTTTAACCTGTTCCTTAAAACACTAGTGCTTAGGAAATCTATTGGAGGCAGAAGCCGTCAAGGGTAGCTTAGGGTTAGGGTACGGCTTAGGGTACGGGTTCGGGGAGGGGTTCGGGTAGGGCGTAGGGTATGTGTTAGGGTTACGGTTAGGGTTAGTGTTAGGGTTAGGGCTCGGTTTAGGGTACGGGTTAGGATTAGGGTACGCGTTAGGGTTAGGGTAGGGGTTAGGGTTAGTGTACGCGTTAGGGAGAGGGTAGTTATTAAACCTATCCCACTCTCTAGATACCCCTTAGCACGTACAGGAATATTATTTGGGGGTCCAGCCATGGAGAAGAGTTTAGACACGAGGAGAAGATAAGGAACACACCCATTATCAAGAAATCACATTAGGATTCTCTTTTTCACCTGTTCCTTAAAACACTAGTGCTTAGGAAATCTATTGGAGCCAGAAGCAGTCAAGGGTAGCTTAGGGTTAGGGTTAGGGTTAGGGTGAGGATTAGGGTATGGCTTAGGGTACGGGTTCGGGGAGGGGTTCGGGTAGGGCGTAGGGCATGGTTTAGGGTTAGGGTTAGGGTTAGTGTTAGGGTTAGGGCTCGGTTTAGGGTACGGTTTAGGATTAGGGTACGCGTTAGTGTTAGGATAGGGATTAGGGTTAGGGTACGCGATAGGGTGAGGTTAGTTATTAAACCTATCCCACTCTCTAGATACCCCTTAGCACGTAAAGGAATATTATTTGGGGGTCCAGCCATGGAGAAGAGTTTAGACACTAGGAGAAGATCAGGAACACACCCATTATCAAGAAATCACATTAGGATTCTCTTTTTAACCTGTTCCTTAAAACACTAGTGCTTAGGAAATCTATTGGAGGCAGAAGCAGTCAAGGGTAGCTTAGGGTTAGGGTGAGGGTTAGGGTACGGCTTAGGGTACGGGTTCGGGGAGGGGTTCGGGTAGGGCGTAGAGTATTGGTTAGGGTTAGGGTTAGGGCTAGTGTTAGGGTTAGGGCTCGGTTTAGGGTACGGGTTAGGATTAGGGTACGCGTTAGGGTTAGGGTAGGGGTTAGGGTTAGGGAACGCGTTAGGGTGAGGGTAGTTATTAAACCTATCCCACTCTCTAGATACCCCTTATCACGTAAAGGAATATTATTTGGGGGTCCAGCCATGGAGAAGAGTTTAGACACGAGGAGAAGATAAGGAACACACCCATTATCAAGAAATCACATTAGGATTCTCTTTTTAACCTGTTACTTAAAACACTAGTGCTTAGGAAATCTATTGGAGGCAGAAGCCGTCAAGGGTAGCTTAGGGTTAGGGTTAGGGTTAGGGTGAGGGTTAGGGTACGGTTTAGGGTACGGGTTCAGGGAGGGGTTCGGGTAGGGCGTAGGGTATGGGTTAGGGTTAGGGTTAGAGTTAGTGTTAGGGTTCGGGCTCGGTTTAGGGTACGGGTTAGGATTAGGGTACGCGCTAGGGTTAGGTTAGGGGTTAGAGTTAGGGTACGCGTTAGGTTGAGGATAGTTATTAAACCTATCCCACTCTCTAGATACCCCTTAGCACGTAAAGGAATATTGTTTGGGGGTCCAGCCATGGAGAAGAGTTTAGACACTAGGAGAAGATAAGGAACACACCCATTATCACGAAATCATATTTGGATTCTCTTTTTAACCTGTTCCTTAAAACACTAGTGCTTAGGAAATCTATTGGAGGCAGAAGCAGTCAAGGGTAGCTTAGGGTTAGTGTTAGGGTTAGGGTGAGGGCTAGGGTATGTCTTAGGGTACGGGTTCGGGGAGGGGTTCGGGAAGGGCGTAGGGTATGGGTTAGGTTTAGGGTTAGGGCTAGTGTTAGGTTTAGGGCTCGGTTTAGGGTACGGGTTAGGATTAGGGTACGCGTTAGGGTTAGGGTAGGGGTTAGGGTTAGGGTACGCGTTAGGGTGAGGGTAGTTATTAAACCTATCCTACTCTCTAAATACCCCTTAGCACGTAAAGGAATATTATTTGGGGGTCCAGCCATGGAGAAGAGTTTAGACACGAGGAGAAGATAAGGAACACAGCCATTATCAAGAAATCACATTAGGATTCTCTTTTTAACCTGTTCCTTAAAACACTAGTGCTTACGAAATCTATTGGAGGCAGAAGCCGTCAAGGGTAGCTTAGGGTTATGGTTAGGTTTAGGGTGAGGGTTAGGGTATGGCTTAGGGTACGGGTTCCGGGAGGGGTTCGGGTAGGGCGTAGGGTATGGGTTAGGTATAGGGTTAGGGCTAGTGTTAGGGTTAGGGCTCGGTTTAGGGTATGGGTTCGGATTAGGGTACGCGTTAGGGTTAGGGTAGGGGTTAGGGTTAGGGTATGCATTAGGGTGCGGGTAGTTATTAAACCTATCACACTCTCTAGAAACCCCTTAGCACGTAAAGGAATATTATTTGGGGGTCCAACCATGGAGAAGAGTTTAGACACGAGGAGAAGATAAGGAACACACCCATTATCAAGAAATCACATTAGGATTCTCTTTTTCACCTGTTCCTTAAAACACTAGTGCTTAGGAAATCTATTGGAGCCAGAAGCAGTCAAGGGTAGCTTAGGGTTAGGGTTAGGGTTAGGGTGAGGGTTAGGGTATGGCTTAGGGTACGGGTTCGGGGAGGGGTTCGGGTAGGGCGTAGGGTATGGGTTAGGGTTAGGGTTAGGTTTAGTGTTAGGGTTAGGGCTCGGTTTAGGGTACGGGTTAGGATTAGGGTACGCGTTAGTGTTAGGGTAGTGGTTAGGGTTAGGGTACGCTTTAGGGTGAGGGTAGTTATTAAACCTATCCCACTCTCTAGATACCCCTTAGCACGTAAAGGAATATTATTTGGGGGTCCAGCCATGGAGAAGAGTTTAGACACGAGGAGAAGATAAGGAACACAGCCATTATCAAGAAATCACATTAGGATTCTCTTTTTAACCTGTTCCTTAAAACACTAGTGCTTACGAAATCTATTGGAGGCAGAAGCCGTCAAGGGTAGCTTAGGGTTATGGTTAGGTTTAGGGTGAGGGTTAGGGTATGGCTTAGGGTACGGGTTCCGGGAGGGGTTCGGGTAGGGCGTAGGGTATGGGTTAGGTATAGGGTTAGGGCTAGTGTTAGGGTTAGGGCTCGGTTTAGGGTATGGGTTCGGATTAGGGTACGCGTTAGGGTTAGGGTAGGGGTTAGGGTTAGGGTATGCATTAGGGTGCGGGTAGTTATTAAACCTATCACACTCTCTAGAAACCCCTTAGCACGTAAAGGAATATTATTTGGGGGTCCAACCATGGAGAAGAGTTTAGACACGAGGAGAAGATAAGGAACACACCCATTATCAAGAAATCACATTAGGATTCTCTTTTTCACCTGTTCCTTAAAACACTAGTGCTTAGGAAATCTATTGGAGCCAGAAGCAGTCAAGGGTAGCTTAGGGTTAGGGTTAGGGTTAGGGTGAGGGTTAGGGTATGGCTTAGGGTACGGGTTCGGGGAGGGGTTCGGGTAGGGCGTAGGGTATGGGTTAGGGTTAGGGTTAGGTTTAGTGTTAGGGTTAGGGCTCGGTTTAGGGTACGGGTTAGGATTAGGGTACGCGTTAGTGTTAGGGTAGTGGTTAGGGTTAGGGTACGCTTTAGGGTGAGGGTAGTTATTAAACCTATCCCACTCTCTAGATACCCCTTAGCACGTAAAGGAATATTATTTGGGGGTCCAGCCATGGAGAAGAGTTTAGACACTAGGAGAAGATAAGGAACACACCCATTATCAAGAAATCACAATATGATTCTCTTTTTAAACTGTTCCTTAAAACACTAGTGCTTAGGAAATCTACTGGAGGCAGAAGCAGTCAAGGATAGCTTAGGGTTAGGGGTAGGGTTAGGGTGAGGGCTAGGGTATGGCTTAGGGTACGGGTTCGGGGAGGGGTTCGGGTAGGGCGTAGGGTATGGGTTAGGGTTAGGGTTAGGGTTAGTGTTATGGTTAGGGCTCGGTTTAGGGTACGGGTTAGGATTAGTGTACGCGTTAGGGTTAGGGTAGGGGTTAGGGTTAGGGTACGTGTTAGGGTGAGGGTAGTTATTAAACCTATCACACTCTCTAGATACCCCTTAGTACATAAAGGAATATTATTTGGGGGTCCAGCCATGGAGAAGAGTTTAGACACGAGGAGAAGATAAGGAACACACCAATTATCACGAAATCACATTAGGATTCTCTTTTTAACCTGTTCCTTAAAACACTAGTGCTTAGGAAATCTATTGGAGGCAGAACCAGTCAAGGGTAGCTTCGGGTTAGGGTTAGGGTTAGGGTGAGGGTTAGGGTACGGCTTAGGTTACGGGTTCGGGGAGGGGTTCGGGTAGGGCGTAGGGTATGGGTTAGGGTTAGGGTTAGGGTTAGTGTTAGGGTTAGGGCTCGGTTTAGGGTACGGGTTAGGATTAGGGTACGCGTTAGGGTTAGGGTAGGGGTTAGGGTTAGTGTACGCGTTAGGGTGAGTGTAGTTATTAAACCTATCCCACTCTCTAGATACCCCTTAGCACGTACAGGAATATTATTGGGGGTCCAGCCATGGAGAAGAGTTTAGACACTAGGAGAAGATAAGGAACACACCCATTATCACGAAATTACATTAGGATTCTCTTTTTAACCTGTTCCTTAAAACACTAGTGCTTACGAAATCTATTGGAGGCAGAAGCCGTCAAGGGTAGCTTAAGGTTAGGGTTAGGTTTAGGGTGAGGGTTAGGGTATGGCTTAGGGTACGGGTTCGGGGAGGGGTTCGGGTAGGGCGTAGGGTATGGGTTAGGTATAGGGTTAGGGCTAGTGTTAAGGGTTAGGGCTCGGTTTAGGGTATGGGTTCGGATTAGTGTACGCGTTAGGGTTAGGGTAGGCGTTAGGGTTAGGGTACGCATTAGGGTGCGGGTAGTTATTAAACCTATCACACTCTCTAGAACCCCCTTAGCACCTAAAGGAATATTATTTGGGGGTCCAACCATGGAGAAGAGTTTAGACAAGAGGAGAAGATAAGGAACACACCCATTATCAAGAAATCACATTAGGATTCTCTTTTTCACCTGTTCCTTAAAACACTAGTGCTTAGGAAATCTATTTTTAGGCAGAAGCAGTCAAGGGTAGCTTAGGGTTAGGGTTAGGGTTAGGGTGAGGGTTAGGGTATGGCTTAGGGTACGGGTTCGGGGAGGGGTTCGGTTAGGGCGTAGGGTATGGGTTAGGGTTAGGGTTAGCTTTAGTGTTAGGGTTAGGGCTCGGTTTAGGGTACGGGTTAGGATTAGGGTACGCGTTAGTGTTAGGGTAGTGGTTAGGGTTAGGGTACGCTTTAGGGTGAGGGTAGTTATTAAACCTATCCCACTCTCTAGATACCCCTTAGCACGTAAAGGAATATTATTTGGGGGTCCAGCCATGGAGAAGAGTTTAGACACTAGGAGAAGATAAGGAACACACCCATTATCAAGAAATCACAATATGATTCTCTTTTTAAACTGTTCCTTAAAACACTAGTGCTTAGGAAATCTATTGGAGGCAGAAGCAGTCAAGGATAGCTTAGGGTTAGTGTTAGGGTTAGGGTGAGGGCTAGGGTATGGCTTAGGGTACGGGTTCGGGGAGGGGTTCGGGTAGGGCGTAGGGTATGGGTTAGGGTTAGGGTTAGGGTTAGTGTTATGGTTAGGGCTCGGTTTAGGGTACGGGTTAGGATTAGGGTACGCGTTAGGGTTAGGGTAGGGGTTAGGGTTAGGGTACGTGTTAGGGTGAGGGTAGTTATTAAACCTATCACACTCTCTAGATACCCCTTAGTACATAAAGGAATATTATTTGGGGGTCCAGCCATGGAGAAGAGTTTAGACACGAGGAGAAGATAAGGAACACACCAATTATCACGAAATCACATTAGGATTCTCTTTTTAACCTGTTCCTTAAAACACTAGTGCTTAGGAAATCTATTGGAGGCAGAAGCAGTCAAGGGTAGCTTCGGGTTAGGGTTAGGGTTAGGGTGAGGGTTAGGGTACGGCTTAGGTTACGGGTTCGGGGAGGGGTTCGGGTAGGGCGTAGGGTATGGGTTAGGGTTAGGGTTAGGGCTAGTGTTAGGTTTAGGGCTCGGTTTAGGGTACGGGTTAGGATTAGGGTACGCGTTAGGGTTAGGGTAGGGGTTAGGGTTAGGGTACGCGTTAGGGTGAGGGTAGTTATTAAACCTATCCCACTCTCTAGATACCCCTTAGCACTTAAAGGAATATTATGTGGGGGTCCAGCCATGGAGAAGAGTTTAGACACGAGGAGAAGATAAGGAACACACCCATTATCAAGAAATCACATTAGGATTCTCTTTTTAACCTGTTCCTTAAAACACTAGTGCTTAGGAAATCTATTGGAGGAAGAAGCAGTCAAGGGTAGCTTAGGGTTAGGGTTAGGGTTAGGGTGAGGGTTAGGGTACGACTTAGGGTACGGGTTCGGGGAGGGGTTCGGGTAGGGCGTAGGGTATGGGTTAGGGTTAGGGTTAGGGTTAGTGTTAGGGTTAGGGCTCGGTTAAGGGTACGGGTTAGGATTAGGGTACGCGTTAGTGTTAGGGTAGTGGTTAGGGTTAGGGTACGCTTTAGGGTGAGGGTAGTTATTAAACCTATCCCACTCTCTAGATACCACTTAGCACGTAAAGGAATATTATTTGGGGGTCCAGCCATGGAGAAGAGTTTAGACACTAGGAGAAGATAAGGAACACACCCATTATCAAGAAATCACATTAGGATTCTCTTTTTAACCTGTTCCTTAAAACACTAGTGCTTAGGAAATCTATTGGAGGCAGAAGCCGTCAAGGGTAGCTTAGGGTTAGGGTTAGGGTTAGGGTACGGCTTAGGGTACGGGTTCGGGGAGGGGTTCGGGTAGGGCGTAGGGTATGGGTTAGGGTTACGGTTAGGGTTAGTGTTAGGGTTAGGGCTCGGTTTAGGGTACGGGTTAGGATTAGGGTACGCGTTAGGGTTAGGGTAGGGGTTAGGGTTAGTGTACGCGTTAGGGAGAGGGTAGTTATTAAACCTATCCCACTCTCTAGATACCCCTTAGCACGTACAGGAATATTATTTGGGGGTCCAGCCATGGAGAAGAGTTTAGACACTAGGAGAAGATAAGGAACACACCCATTATCAAGAAATCACAATATGATTCTCTTTTTAAATTGTTCCTTAAAACACTAGTGCTTAGGAAATCTATTGGAGGCAGAAGCCGTCAAGGGTAGCTTAGGGTTAGGGTTAGGGTTAGGGTGAGGGTTAGGGTACGGTTTAGGGTAGGGGTTGAGGGAGGGGTTCGGGTAGGGCGTAGGGTATGGGTTAGGGTTAGGGTTAGAGTTAGTGTTAGGGTTAGGGCTCGGTTTAGGGTACGGTTTAGGATTAGGGTACGTGTTAGTGTTAGGGTAGGGGTTAGGGTTAGGGTACGCGATAGGGTGAGGTTAGTTATTAAACCTATCCCACTCTGTAGATACCCCTTAGCACGTAAAGGAATATTATTTGGTGGTCCAGCCATGGAGAAGAGTTTAGACACTAGGAGAAGATAAGGAACACACCCATTATCAAGAAATCACATTAGGATTCTCTTTTTAACCTGTTCCTTAAAACACTAGTGCTTAGGAAATCTATTGGAGGCAGAAGCAGTCAAGGGTAGCTTAGGGTTAGGTTTAGGGTTACGGTGAGGGTTAGGGTACGGCTTAGGGTACGGGTTCGGGGAGGGGTTCGGGTAGGGCGTAGGGTATGGGTTAGGGTTAGGGTTAGGGCAAGGGTTAGGGTTAGGGCTCGGTTTAGGGTACGGGTTAGGATTAGGGTACGCGTTAGGGTTAGGGTAGGGGTTAGGGTTAGGGTACGCGTTAGGGTGAGGGTAGTTATTAAATCTGTCCCATTCTCTAGATACCCCTTAGCACGTAAAGGAATATTATTTGGGGGTCCAGCCATGGAGAAGAGTTTAGACACGAGGAGAAGATAAGGAACACACCCATTATCAAGAAATCACATTAGGATTCTCTTTTTAACCTGTTCCTTAAAACACTAGTGCTTAGGAAATCTATTGGAGGCAGAAGCAGTCAAGGGTAGCTTAGGGTTAGGGTTAGGGTTAGGGTGAGGGTTAGGGTACGGCTTAGGGTACGGGTTCGGGGAGGGGTTCGGGTAGGGCGTAGGGTATGGGTTAGGGTTAGGGTTAGGGTTAGTGTTAGGTTTAGGGCTCGGTTTAGGGTACGGGTTAGGATTAGGGTACGCGTTAGTGTTAGGGTAGTGGTTAGGGTTAGGGTACGCTTTAGGGTGAGGGTAGTTATTAAACCTATCCCACTCTCTAGATACCCCTTAGCACGTAAAGGAATATTATTTGGGGGTCCAGCCATGGAGAAGAGTTTAGACACGAGGAGAAGATAAGGAACACACCCATTATCAAGAAATCACATTAGGATTCTCTTTTTAACCTGTTCCTTAAAACACTAGTGCTTAGGAAATCTATTGGAGGCAGAAGCAGTCAAGGGTAGCTTAGGGTTAGGGTTAGGGTTAGGGTGAGGGTTAGGGTACGGCTTAGGGTACGGGTTCGGGGAGGGGTTCGGGTAGGGCGTAGGGTATGGGTTAGGGTTAGGGTTAGGGTTAGTGTTAGGTTTAGGGCTCGGTTTAGGGTACGGGTTAGGATTAGGGTACGCGTTAGTGTTAGGGTAGTGGTTAGGGTTAGGGTACGCTTTAGGGTGAGGGTAGTTATTAAACCTATCCCACTCTCTAGATACCCCTTAGCACGTAAAGGAATATTATTTGGGGGTCCAGCCATGGAGAAGAGTTTAGACACTAGGAGAAGATAAGGAACACACCCATTATCAAGAAATCACAATATGATTCTCTTTTAAACTGTTCCTTAAAACACTAGTGCTTAGGAAATCTATTGGAGGCAGAAGCAGTCAAGGGTAGCTTAGGGTTAGGGTTAGGGTTAGGGTGAGGGCTAGGTATGGCTTAGGGTACGGGTTCGGGGAGGGGTTCGGGTAGGGCGTAGGGTATGGGTTAGGGTTAGGGTTAGGGTTAGTGTTATGGTAGGGCTCGGTTTATGGTACGGGTTAGGATTAGGGTACGCGTTAGGGTTAGGGTAGGGGTTAGGGTTAGGGTACGTGTTAGGGTGAGGGTAGTTATTAAACCTATCACACTCTCTAGATACCCCTTAGTACATAAAGGAATATTATTTGGGGGTCCAGCCATGGAGAAGAGTTTAGACACGAGGAGAAGATAAGGAACACACCAATTATCACGAAATCACATTAGGATTCTCTTTTTAACCTGTTCCTTAAAACACTAGTGCTTAGGAAATCTATTGGAGGAAGAAGCAGTCAAGGGTAGCATAGGGTTAGGGTTAGGGTTAGGGTGAGGGTTAGGGTACGACTTAGGGTACGGGTTCGGGGAGGGTTCGGGTAGGGCGTAGGGTATGGGTTAGGGTTAGGGTTAGGGTTAGTGTTAGGGTTAGGGCTCGGTTAAGGGTACGGGTTAGGAGTAGGGTACGCGTTAGTGTTAGGGTAGTGGTTAGGGTTAGGGTACGCTTTAGGGTGAGGGTAGTTATTAACCTATCCCACTCTCTAGATACCCCTTAGCACGTAAAGGAATATTATTTGGGGGTCCAGCCATGGAGAAGAGTTTAGACACTAGGAGAAGATAAGGAACACACCCATTATCAAGAAATCACATTAGGATTCTCTTTTTAACCTGTTCCTTAAAACACTAGTGCTTAGGAAATCTATTGGAGGCAGAAGCCGTCAAGGGTAGCTTAGGGTTAGGGTACGGCTTAGGGTACGGGTTCGGGGAGGGGTTCGGGTAGGGCGTAGGGTATGTGTTAGGGTTACGGTTAGGGTTAGTGTTAGAGTTAGGGCTCGGTTTAGGGTACGGGTTAGGATTAGGGTACGCGTTAGGGTTAGGGTAGGGGTTAGGTTAGTGTACGCGTTAGGGAGAGGGTAGTTATTAAACCTATCCCACTCTCTAGATACCCCTTAGCACGTACAGGAATATTATTTGGGGGTCCAGCCATGGAGAAGAGTTTAGACACGAGGAGAAGATAAGGAACACACCCATTATCAAGAATCACATTAGGATTCTCTTTTTCACCTGTTCCTTAAAACACTAGTGCTTAGGAAATCTATTGGAGCCAGAAGCAGTCAAGGGTAGCTTAGGGTTAGGGTTAGGGTTAGGGTGAGGGATTAGGGTATGGCTTAGGGTACGGGTTCGGGGAGGGGTTCGGGTAGGGCGTAGGGCATGGTTTAGGGTTAGGGTTAGGGTTAGTGTTAGGGTTAGGGCTCGGTTTAGGGTACGGTTTAGGATTAGGGTACGCGTTAGTGTTAGGATAGGGATTAGGGTTAGGGTACGCGATAGGGTGAGGTTAGTTATTAAACCTATCCCACTCTCTAGATACCCCTTAGCACGTAAAGGAATATTATTTGGGGGTCCAGCCATGGAGAAGAGTTTAGACACTAGGAGAAGATCAGGAACACACCCATTATCAAGAAATCACATTAGGATTCTCTTTTTAACCTGTTCCTTAAAACACTAGTGCTTAGGAAATCTATTGGAGGCAGAAGCAGTCAAGGGTAGCTTAGGGTTAGGGTGAGGGTTAGGGTACGGCTTAGGGTACGGGTTCGGGGAGGGGTTCGGGTAGGGCGTAGAGTATTGGTTAGGGTTAGGGTTAGGGCTAGTGTTAGGGTTAGGGCTCGGTTTAGGGTACGGGTTAGGATTAGGGTACGCGTTAGGGTTAGGGTAGGGGTTAGGGTTAGGGAACGCGTTAGGGTGAGGGTAGTTATTAAACCTATCCCACTCTCTAGATACCCCTTATCACGTAAAGGAATATTATTTGGGGGTCCAGCCATGGAGAAGAGTTTAGACACGAGGAGAAGATAAGGAACACACCCATTATCAAGAAATCACATTAGGATTCTCTTTTTAACCTGTTACTTAAAACACTAGTGCTTAGGAAATCTATTGGAGGCAGAAGCCGTCAAGGGTAGCTTAGGGTTAGGGTTAGGGTTAGGGTGAGGGTTAGGGTACGGTTTAGGGTACGGGTTCAGGGAGGGGTTCGGGTAGGGCGTAGGGTATGGGTTAGGGTTAGGGTTAGAGTTAGTGTTAGGGTTCGGGCTCGGTTTAGGGTACGGGTTAGGATTAGGGTACGCGCTAGGGTTAGGTTAGGGGTTAGAGTTAGGGTACGCGTTAGGTTGAGGATAGTTATTAAACCTATCCCACTCTCTAGATACCCCTTAGCACGTAAAGGAATATTGTTTGGGGGTCCAGCCATGGAGAAGAGTTTAGACACTAGGAGAAGATAAGGAACACACCCATTATCACGAAATCATATTTGGATTCTCTTTTTAACCTGTTCCTTAAAACACTAGTGCTTAGGAAATCTATTGGAGGCAGAAGCAGTCAAGGGTAGCTTAGGGTTAGTGTTAGGGTTAGGGTGAGGGCTAGGGTATGTCTTAGGGTACGGGTTCGGGGAGGGGTTCGGGAAGGGCGTAGGGTATGGGTTAGGTTTAGGGTTAGGGCTAGTGTTAGGTTTAGGGCTCGGTTTAGGGTACGGGTTAGGATTAGGGTACGCGTTAGGGTTAGGGTAGGGGTTAGGGTTAGGGTACGCGTTAGGGTGAGGGTAGTTATTAAACCTATCCTACTCTCTAAATACCCCTTAGCACGTAAAGGAATATTATTTGGGGGTCCAGCCATGGAGAAGAGTTTAGACACGAGGAGAAGATAAGGAACACAGCCATTATCAAGAAATCACATTAGGATTCTCTTTTTAACCTGTTCCTTAAAACACTAGTGCTTACGAAATCTATTGGAGGCAGAAGCCGTCAAGGGTAGCTTAGGGTTATGGTTAGGTTTAGGGTGAGGGTTAGGGTATGGCTTAGGGTACGGGTTCCGGGAGGGGTTCGGGTAGGGCGTAGGGTATGGGTTAGGTATAGGGTTAGGGCTAGTGTTAGGGTTAGGGCTCGGTTTAGGGTATGGGTTCGGATTAGGGTACGCGTTAGGGTTAGGGTAGGGGTTAGGGTTAGGGTATGCATTAGGGTGCGGGTAGTTATTAAACCTATCACACTCTCTAGAAACCCCTTAGCACGTAAAGGAATATTATTTGGGGGTCCAACCATGGAGAAGAGTTTAGACACGAGGAGAAGATAAGGAACACACCCATTATCAAGAAATCACATTAGGATTCTCTTTTTCACCTGTTCCTTAAAACACTAGTGCTTAGGAAATCTATTGGAGCCAGAAGCAGTCAAGGGTAGCTTAGGGTTAGGGTTAGGGTTAGGGTGAGGGTTAGGGTATGGCTTAGGGTACGGGTTCGGGGAGGGGTTCGGGTAGGGCGTAGGGTATGGGTTAGGGTTAGGGTTAGGTTTAGTGTTAGGGTTAGGGCTCGGTTTAGGGTACGGGTTAGGATTAGGGTACGCGTTAGTGTTAGGGTAGTGGTTAGGGTTAGGGTACGCTTTAGGGTGAGGGTAGTTATTAAACCTATCCCACTCTCTAGATACCCCTTAGCACGTAAAGGAATATTATTTGGGGGTCCAGCCATGGAGAAGAGTTTAGACACGAGGAGAAGATAAGGAACACAGCCATTATCAAGAAATCACATTAGGATTCTCTTTTTAACCTGTTCCTTAAAACACTAGTGCTTACGAAATCTATTGGAGGCAGAAGCCGTCAAGGGTAGCTTAGGGTTATGGTTAGGTTTAGGGTGAGGGTTAGGGTATGGCTTAGGGTACGGGTTCCGGGAGGGGTTCGGGTAGGGCGTAGGGTATGGGTTAGGTATAGGGTTAGGGCTAGTGTTAGGGTTAGGGCTCGGTTTAGGGTATGGGTTCGGATTAGGGTACGCGTTAGGGTTAGGGTAGGGGTTAGGGTTAGGGTATGCATTAGGGTGCGGGTAGTTATTAAACCTATCACACTCTCTAGAAACCCCTTAGCACGTAAAGGAATATTATTTGGGGGTCCAACCATGGAGAAGAGTTTAGACACGAGGAGAAGATAAGGAACACACCCATTATCAAGAAATCACATTAGGATTCTCTTTTTCACCTGTTCCTTAAAACACTAGTGCTTAGGAAATCTATTGGAGCCAGAAGCAGTCAAGGGTAGCTTAGGGTTAGGGTTAGGGTTAGGGTGAGGGTTAGGGTATGGCTTAGGGTACGGGTTCGGGGAGGGGTTCGGGTAGGGCGTAGGGTATGGGTTAGGGTTAGGGTTAGGTTTAGTGTTAGGGTTAGGGCTCGGTTTAGGGTACGGGTTAGGATTAGGGTACGCGTTAGTGTTAGGGTAGTGGTTAGGGTTAGGGTACGCTTTAGGGTGAGGGTAGTTATTAAACCTATCCCACTCTCTAGATACCCCTTAGCACGTAAAGGAATATTATTTGGGGGTCCAGCCATGGAGAAGAGTTTAGACACTAGGAGAAGATAAGGAACACACCCATTATCAAGAAATCACAATATGATTCTCTTTTTAAACTGTTCCTTAAAACACTAGTGCTTAGGAAATCTACTGGAGGCAGAAGCAGTCAAGGATAGCTTAGGGTTAGGGGTAGGGTTAGGGTGAGGGCTAGGGTATGGCTTAGGGTACGGGTTCGGGGAGGGGTTCGGGTAGGGCGTAGGGTATGGGTTAGGGTTAGGGTTAGGGTTAGTGTTATGGTTAGGGCTCGGTTTAGGGTACGGGTTAGGATTAGTGTACGCGTTAGGGTTAGGGTAGGGGTTAGGGTTAGGGTACGTGTTAGGGTGAGGGTAGTTATTAAACCTATCACACTCTCTAGATACCCCTTAGTACATAAAGGAATATTATTTGGGGGTCCAGCCATGGAGAAGAGTTTAGACACGAGGAGAAGATAAGGAACACACCAATTATCACGAAATCACATTAGGATTCTCTTTTTAACCTGTTCCTTAAAACACTAGTGCTTAGGAAATCTATTGGAGGCAGAACCAGTCAAGGGTAGCTTCGGGTTAGGGTTAGGGTTAGGGTGAGGGTTAGGGTACGGCTTAGGTTACGGGTTCGGGGAGGGGTTCGGGTAGGGCGTAGGGTATGGGTTAGGGTTAGGGTTAGGGTTAGTGTTAGGGTTAGGGCTCGGTTTAGGGTACGGGTTAGGATTAGGGTACGCGTTAGGGTTAGGGTAGGGGTTAGGGTTAGTGTACGCGTTAGGGTGAGTGTAGTTATTAAACCTATCCCACTCTCTAGATACCCCTTAGCACGTACAGGAATATTATTGGGGGTCCAGCCATGGAGAAGAGTTTAGACACTAGGAGAAGATAAGGAACACACCCATTATCACGAAATTACATTAGGATTCTCTTTTTAACCTGTTCCTTAAAACACTAGTGCTTACGAAATCTATTGGAGGCAGAAGCCGTCAAGGGTAGCTTAGGGTTAGGGTTAGGTTTAGGGTGAGGGTTAGGGTATGGCTTAGGGTACGGGTTCGGGGAGGGGTTCGGGTAGGGCGTAGGGTATGGGTTAGGTATAGGGTTAGGGCTAGTGTTAAGGGTTAGGGCTCGGTTTAGGGTATGGGTTCGGATTAGTGTACGCGTTAGGGTTAGGGTAGGCGTTAGGGTTAGGGTACGCATTAGGGTGCGGGTAGTTATTAAACCTATCACACTCTCTAGAACCCCCTTAGCACCTAAAGGAATATTATTTGGGGGTCCAACCATGGAGAAGAGTTTAGACAAGAGGAGAAGATAAGGAACACACCCATTATCAAGAAATCACATTAGGATTCTCTTTTTCACCTGTTCCTTAAAACACTAGTGCTTAGGAAATCTATTTTTAGGCAGAAGCAGTCAAGGGTAGCTTAGGGTTAGGGTTAGGGTTAGGGTGAGGGTTAGGGTATGGCTTAGGGTACGGGTTCGGGGAGGGGTTCGGTTAGGGCGTAGGGTATGGGTTAGGGTTAGGGTTAGCTTTAGTGTTAGGGTTAGGGCTCGGTTTAGGGTACGGGTTAGGATTAGGGTACGCGTTAGTGTTAGGGTAGTGGTTAGGGTTAGGGTACGCTTTAGGGTGAGGGTAGTTATTAAACCTATCCCACTCTCTAGATACCCCTTAGCACGTAAAGGAATATTATTTGGGGGTCCAGCCATGGAGAAGAGTTTAGACACTAGGAGAAGATAAGGAACACACCCATTATCAAGAAATCACAATATGATTCTCTTTTTAAACTGTTCCTTAAAACACTAGTGCTTAGGAAATCTATTGGAGGCAGAAGCAGTCAAGGATAGCTTAGGGTTAGTGTTAGGGTTAGGGTGAGGGCTAGGGTATGGCTTAGGGTACGGGTTCGGGGAGGGGTTCGGGTAGGGCGTAGGGTATGGGTTAGGGTTAGGGTTAGGGTTAGTGTTATGGTTAGGGCTCGGTTTAGGGTACGGGTTAGGATTAGGGTACGCGTTAGGGTTAGGGTAGGGGTTAGGGTTAGGGTACGTGTTAGGGTGAGGGTAGTTATTAAACCTATCACACTCTCTAGATACCCCTTAGTACATAAAGGAATATTATTTGGGGGTCCAGCCATGGAGAAGAGTTTAGACACGAGGAGAAGATAAGGAACACACCAATTATCACGAAATCACATTAGGATTCTCTTTTTAACCTGTTCCTTAAAACACTAGTGCTTAGGAAATCTATTGGAGGCAGAAGCAGTCAAGGGTAGCTTCGGGTTAGGGTTAGGGTTAGGGTGAGGGTTAGGGTACGGCTTAGGTTACGGGTTCGGGGAGGGGTTCGGGTAGGGCGTAGGGTATGGGTTAGGGTTAGGGTTAGGGCTAGTGTTAGGTTTAGGGCTCGGTTTAGGGTACGGGTTAGGATTAGGGTACGCGTTAGGGTTAGGGTAGGGGTTAGGGTTAGGGTACGCGTTAGGGTGAGGGTAGTTATTAAACCTATCCCACTCTCTAGATACCCCTTAGCACTTAAAGGAATATTATGTGGGGGTCCAGCCATGGAGAAGAGTTTAGACACGAGGAGAAGATAAGGAACACACCCATTATCAAGAAATCACATTAGGATTCTCTTTTTAACCTGTTCCTTAAAACACTAGTGCTTAGGAAATCTATTGGAGGAAGAAGCAGTCAAGGGTAGCTTAGGGTTAGGGTTAGGGTTAGGGTGAGGGTTAGGGTACGACTTAGGGTACGGGTTCGGGGAGGGGTTCGGGTAGGGCGTAGGGTATGGGTTAGGGTTAGGGTTAGGGTTAGTGTTAGGGTTAGGGCTCGGTTAAGGGTACGGGTTAGGATTAGGGTACGCGTTAGTGTTAGGGTAGTGGTTAGGGTTAGGGTACGCTTTAGGGTGAGGGTAGTTATTAAACCTATCCCACTCTCTAGATACCACTTAGCACGTAAAGGAATATTATTTGGGGGTCCAGCCATGGAGAAGAGTTTAGACACTAGGAGAAGATAAGGAACACACCCATTATCAAGAAATCACATTAGGATTCTCTTTTTAACCTGTTCCTTAAAACACTAGTGCTTAGGAAATCTATTGGAGGCAGAAGCCGTCAAGGGTAGCTTAGGGTTAGGGTTAGGGTTAGGGTACGGCTTAGGGTACGGGTTCGGGGAGGGGTTCGGGTAGGGCGTAGGGTATGGGTTAGGGTTACGGTTAGGGTTAGTGTTAGGGTTAGGGCTCGGTTTAGGGTACGGGTTAGGATTAGGGTACGCGTTAGGGTTAGGGTAGGGGTTAGGGTTAGTGTACGCGTTAGGGAGAGGGTAGTTATTAAACCTATCCCACTCTCTAGATACCCCTTAGCACGTACAGGAATATTATTTGGGGGTCCAGCCATGGAGAAGAGTTTAGACACGAGGAGAAGATAAGGAACACACCCATTATCAAGAAATCACATTAGGATTCTCTTTTTCACCTGTTCCTTAAAACACTAGTGCTTAGGAAATCTATTGGAGGCAGAAGCAGTCAAGGGTAGCTTAGGGTTAGGGTTAGGGTTAGGGTGAGGGTTAGGGTATGGCTTAGGGTACGGGTTCGGGGAGGGGTTCGGGTAGGGCGTAGGGCATGGTTTAGGGTTAGGGTTAGGGTTAGTGTTAGGGTTAGGGCTCGGTTTAGGGTACGGGTTAGGATTATGGTACGCGTTAGTGTTAGGATAGGGGTTAGGGTTAGGGTACGCGATAGGGTGAGGTTAGTTATTAAACCTATCCCACTCTCTAGATACCCCTTAGCACGTAAAGGAATATTATTTGGGGGTCCAGCCATGGAGAAGAGTTTAGACACGAGGAGAAGATAAGGAACACACCCATTATCAAGAAATCACATTAGGATTCTCTTTTTAACCTGTTACTTAAAACACTAGTGCTTAGGAAATCTATTGGAGGCAGAAGCCGTCAAGGGTAGCTTAGGGTTAGGGTTAGGGTTAGGGTGAGGGTTAGGGTACGGTTTAGGGTACGGGTTCAGGGAGGGGTTCGGGTAGGGCGTAGGGTATGGGTTAGGGTTAGGGTTAGAGTTAGTGTTAGGGTTCGGGCTCGGTTTAGGGTACGGGTTAGGATTAGGGTACGCGCTAGGGTTAGGTTAGGGGTTAGAGTTAGGGTACGCGTTAGGGTGATGATAGTTATTAAACCTATCCCACTCTCTAGATACCCCTTAGCACGTAAAGGAATATTGTTTGGGGGTCCAGCCATGGAGAAGAGTTTAGACACTAGGAGTAGATAAGGAACACACCCATTATCACGAAATCATATTAGGATTCTCTTTTTAACCTGTTCCTTAAAACACTAGTGCTTAGGAAATCTATTGGAGGCAGAAGCAGTCAAGGGTAGCTTAGGGTTAGTGTTAGGGTTAGGGTGAGGGCTAGGGTATGGCTTAGGGTACGGGTTCGGGGAGGGGTTCGGGTAGGGCGTAGGGTATGGGTTAGGGTTAGGGTTAGGGCTAGTGTTAGGTTTAGGGCTCGGTTTAGGGTACGGGTTAGGATTAGGGTACGCGTTAGGGTTAGGGTAGGGGTTAGGGTTAGGGTACGCGTTAGTGTTAGGATAGGGGTTAGGGTTAGGGTACGCGTTAGGGTGAGGGTAGTTATTAAACCTATCCCACTCTCTAGATAACCCTTAGCACGTAAAGGAATATTATTTGGGGGTCCAGCCATGGAGAAGAGTTTAGGCACTAGGAGAAGATAAGGAACACACCCATTATCAAGAAATCACATTAGGATTCTCTTTTTAACCTGTTCCTTAAAACACTAGTGCTTAGGAAATCTATTGGAGGCAGAAGCAGTCAAGGGTAGCTTAGGGTTAGGGTGAGGGTTAGGGTACGGCTTAGGGTACGGGTTCGGGGAGGGGTTCGGGTAGGGCGTAGAGTATTGGTTAGGGTTAGGGTTAGGGCTAGTGTTAGGGTTAGGGCTCGGTTTAGGGTACGGGTTAGGATTAGGGTACGCGTTAGGGTTAGGGTAGGGGTTAGGGTTAGGGAACGCGTTAGGGTGAGGGTAGTTATTAAACCTATCCCACTCTCTAGATACCCCTTAGCACGTAAAGGAATATTATTTGGGGGTCCAGCCATGGAGAAGAGTTTAGACACGAGGAGAAGATAAGGAACACACCCATTATCAAGAAATCACATTAGGATTCTCTTTTTAACCTGTTACTTAAAACACTAGTGCTTAGGAAATCTATTGGAGGCAGAAGCCGTCAAGGGTAGCTTAGGGTTAGGGTTAGGGTTAGGGTGAGGGTTAGGGTACGGTTTAGGGTACGGGTTCAGGGAGGGGTTCGGGTAGGGCGTAGGGTATGGGTTAGGGTTAGGGTTAGAGTTAGTGTTAGGGTTCGGGCTCGGTTTAGGGTACGGGTTAGGATTAGGGTACGCGATAGGGTTAGGTTAGGGGTTAGAGTTAGGGTACGCGTTAGGTTGAGGATAGTTATTAAACCTATCCCACTCTCTAGATACCCCTTAGCACGTAAAGGAATATTGTTTGGGGGTCCAGCCATGGAGAAGAGTTTAGACACTAGGAGAAGATAAGGAACACACCCATTATCACGAAATCATATTAGGATTCTCTTTTTAACCTGTTCCTTAAAACACTAGTGCTTAGGAAATCTATTTGAGGCAGAAGCAGTCAAGGGTAGCTTAGGGTTAGTGTTAGGGTTAGGGTGAGGGGTAGGGTATGGCTTAGGGTACGGGTTCGGGGAGGGGTTCGGGTAGGGCGTAGGGTATGGGTTAGGGTTAGGGTTAGGGCTAGTGTTAGGTTTAGGGCTCGGTTTAGGGTACGGGTTAGGATTAGGGTACGCGTTAGGGTTAGGGTAGGGGTTAGGGTTAGGGTACGCGTTAGGGTGAGGGTAGTTATTAAACCTATCCTACTCTCTAAATACCCCTTAGCACGTAAAGGAATATTATTTGGGGGTCCAGCCATGGAGAAGAGTTTAGACACGAGGAGAAGATAAGGAACACAGCCATTATCAAGAAATCACATTAGGATTCTCTTTTTAACCTGTTCCTTAAAACACTAGTGCTTAGGAAATCTATTGGAGGCAGAAGCCGTCAAGGGTAGCTTAGGGTTAGGGTTAGGGTTAGGGTGAGGGTTAGGGTACGGCTTAGGGTACGGTTTCGGGGAGGGGTTCGGGTAGGGCGTAGGGTATGGGTTAGGGTTAGGGTTAGGGTTAGTGTTAGGGTTAGGGCTCGGTTTAGGGTACGGGTTAGGATTAGGGTACGCGTTAGGGTTAGGGTAGGGGTTAGGGTTAGTGTACGCGTTAGGGTGAGGGTAGTTATTAAACCTATCCCACTCTCTAGATACCCCTTAGCACGTACAGGAATATTATTGGGGGTCCAGCCATGGAGAAGAGTTTAGACACTAGGAGAAGATAAGGAACACACCCATTATCACGAAATTACATTAGGATTCTCTTTTTAACCTGTTCCTTAAAACACTAGTGCTTACGAAATCTATTGGAGGCAGAAGCCGTCAAGGGTAGCTTAGGGTTAGGGTTAGGTTTAGGGTGAGGGTTAGGGTATGGCTTAGGGTACGGGTTCGGGGAGGGGTTCGGGTAGGGCGTAGGGTATGGGTTAGGTATAGGGTTAGGGCTAGTGTTAGGGTTAGGGCTCGGTTTAGGGTATGGGTTCGGATTAGGGTACGCGTTAGGGTTAGGGTAGGGGTTAGGGTTAGGGTACACATTAGGGTGCGGGTAGTTATTAAACGTATCACACTCTCTAGAAACCCCTTAGCACGTAAAGGAATATTATTTGGGGGTCCAACCATGGAGAAGAGTTTAGACACGAGGAGAAGATAAGGAACACACCCATTATCAAGAAATCACATTAGGATTCTCTTTTTCACCTGTTCCTTAAAACACTAGTGCTTAGGAAATCTATTGGAGCCAGAAGCAGTCAAGGGTAGCTTAGGGTTAGGGTTAGGTTTAGGGTGAGGGTTAGGGTATGGCTTAGGGTACGGGTTCGGGGAGGGGTTCGGGTAGGGCGTAGGGTATGGGTTAGGGTTAGGGTTAGGTTTAGTGTTAGGGTTAGGGCTCGGTTTAGGGTACGGGTTAGGATTAGGGTACGCGTTAGTGTTAGGGTAGTGGTTAGGGTTAGGGTACGCTTTAGGGTGAGGGTAGTTATTAAACCTATCCCACTCTCTAGATACCCCTTAGCACGTAAAGGAATATTATTTGTGGGTCCAGCCATGGAGAAGAGTTTAGACACTAGGAGAAGATAAGGAACACACCCATTATCAAGAAATCACAATATGATTCTCTTTTTAAACTGTTCCTTAAAACACTAGTGCTTAGGAAATCTATTGGAGGCAGAAGCAGTCAAGGATAGCTTAGGGTTAGGGGTAGGGTTAGGGTGAGGGCTAGGGTATGGCTTAGGGTACGGGTTCGGGGAGGGGTTCGGGTAGGGCGTAGGGTATGGGTTAGGGTTAGGGTTAGGGTTAGTGTTATGGTTAGGGCTCGGTTTAGGGTACGGGTTAGGATTAGGGTACGCGTTAGGGTTAGGGTAGGGGTTAGGGTTAGGGTACGTGTTAGGGTGAGGGTAGTTATTAAACCTATCACACTCTCTAGATACCCCTTAGTACATCAAGGAATATTATTTGGGGGTCCAGCCATGGAGAAGAGTTTAGACACGAGGAGAAGATAAGGAACACACCAATTATCACGAAATCACATTAGGATTCTCTTTTTAACCTGTTCCTTAAAACACTAGTGCTTAGGAAATCTATTGGAGGCAGAAGCAGTCAAGGGTAGCTTCGGGTTAGGGTTAGGGTTAGGGTGAGGGTTAGGGTACGGCTTAGGTTACGGGTTCGGGGAGGGGTTCGGGTAGGGCGTAGGGTATGGGTTAGGGTTAGGGTTAGGGTTAGTGTTAGGGTTAGGGCTCGGTTTAGGGTACGGGTTAGGATTAGGGTACGCGTTAGGGTTAGGGTAGGGGTTAGGGTTAGTGTACGCGTTAGGGTGAGGGTAGTTATTAAACCTATCCCACTCTCTAGATACCCCTTAGCACGTACAGGTATATTATTGGGGGTCCAGCCATGGAGAAGAGTTTAGACACTAGGAGAAGATAAGGAACACACCCATTATCACGAAATTACATTAGGATTCTCTTTTTAACCTGTTCCTTAAAACACTAGTGCTTACGAAATCTATTGGAGGCAGAAGCCGTCAAGGGTAGCTTAGGGTTAGGGTTAGGTTTAGGGTGAGGGTTAGGGTATGGCTTAGGGTACGGGTTCGGGGAGGGGTTCGGGTAGGGCGTAGGGTATGGGTTAGGTATAGGGTTAGGGCTAGTGTTAGGGTTAGGGCTCGGTTTAGGGTATGGGTTCGGATTAGGGTACGCGTTAGGGTTAGGGTAGGGGTTAGGGTTAGGGTACGCATTAGGGTGCGGGTAGTTATTAAACCTATCACACTCTCTAGAACCCCCTTAGCACGTAAAGGAATATTATTTGGGGGTCCAACCATGGAGAAGAGTTTAGACAAGAGGAGAAGATAAGGAACACACCCATTATCAAGAAATCACATTAGGATTCTCTTTTTCACCTGTTCCTTAAAACACTAGTGCTTAGGAAATCTATTTTTAGGCAGAAGCAGTCAAGGGTAGCTTAGGGTTAGGGTTAGGGTTAGGGTGAGGGTTAGGGTATGGCTTAGGGTACGGGTTCGGGGAGGGGTTCGGTTAGGGCGTAGGGTATGGGTTAGGGTTAGGGTTAGGTTTAGTGTTAGGGTTAGGGCTCGGTTTAGGGTACGGGTTAGGATTAGGGTACGCGTTAGTGTTAGGGTAGTGGTTAGGGTTAGGGTACGCTTTAGGGTGAGGGTAGTTATTAAACCTATCCCACTCTCTAGATACCCCTTAGCACGTAAAGGAATATTATTTGGGGGTCCAGCCATGGAGAAGAGTTTAGACACTAGGAGAAGATAAGGAACACACCCATTATCAAGAAATCACAATATGATTCTCTTTTTAAACTGTTCCTTAAAACACTAGTGCTTAGGAAATCTATTGGAGGCAGAAGCAGTCAAGGATAGCTTAGGGTTAGGGTTAGGGTTAGGGTGAGGGCTAGGGTATGGCTTAGGGTACGGGTTCGGGGAGGGGTTCGGGTAGGGCGTAGGGTATGGGTTAGGGTTAGGGTTAGGGTTAGTGTTATGGTTAGGGCTCGGTTTAGGGTACGGGTTAGGATTAGGGTACGCGTTAGGGTTAGGGTAGGGGTTAGGGTTAGGGTACGTGTTAGGGTGAGGGTAGTTATTAAACCTATCACACTCTCTAGATACCCCTTAGTACATAAAGGAATATTATTTGGGGGTCCAGCCATGGAGAAGAGTTTAGACACGAGGAGAAGATAAGGAACACACCAATTATCACGAAATCACATTAGGATTCTCTTTTTAACCTGTTCCTTAAAACACTAGTGCTTAGGAAATCTATTGGAGGCAGAAGCAGTCAAGGGTAGCTTCGGGTTAGGGTTAGGGTTAGGGTGAGGGTTAGGGTACGGCTTAGGTTACGGGTTCGGGGAGGGGTTCGGGTAGGGCGTAGGGTATGGGTTAGGGTTAGGGTTAGGGCTAGTGTTAGGTTTAGGGCTCGGTTTAGGGTACGGGTTAGGATTAGGGTACGCGTTAGGGTTAGGGTAGGGGTTAGGGTTAGGGTACGCGTTAGGGTGAGGGTAGTTATTAAACCTATCCCACTCTCTAGATACCCCTTAGCACTTAAAGGAATATTATGTGGGGGTCCAGCCATGGAGAAGAGTTTAGACACGAGGAGAAGATAAGGAACACACCCATTATCAAGAAATCACATTAGGATTCTCTTTTTAACCTGTTCCTTAAAACACTAGTGCTTAGGAAATCTATTGGAGGAAGAAGCAGTCAAGGGTAGCTTAGGGTTAGGGTTAGGGTTAGGGTGAGGGTTAGGGTACGACTTAGGGTACGGGTTCGGGGAGGGGTTCGGGTAGGGCGTAGGGTATGGGTTAGGGTTAGGGTTAGGGTTAGTGTTAGGGTTAGGGCTCGGTTAAGGGTACGGGTTAGGATTAGGGTACGCGTTAGTGTTAGGGTAGTGGTTAGGGTTAGGGTACGCTTTAGGGTGAGGGTAGTTATTAAACCTATCCCACTCTCTAGATACCCCTTATCACGTAAAGGAATATTATTTGGGGGTCCAGCCATGGAGAAGAGTTTAGACACTAGGAGAAGATAAGGAACACACCCATTATCAAGAAATCACATTAGGATTCTCTTTTTAACCTGTTCCTTAAAACACTAGTGCTTAGGAAATCTATTGGAGGCAGAAGCCGTCAAGGGTAGCTTAGGGTTAGGTTTAGGGTTAGGGTACGGCTTAGGGTACGGGTTCGGGGAGGGGTTCGGGTAGGGCGTAGGGTATGGGTTAGGGTTACGGTTAGGGTTAGTGTTAGGGTTAGGGCTCGGTTTAGGGTACGGGTTAGGATTAGGGTACGCGTTAGGTTTAGGGTAGGGGTTAGGGTTAGTGTACGCGTTAGGGAGAGGGTAGTTATTAAACCTATCCCACTCTCTAGATACCCCTTAGCACGTACAGGAATATTATTTGGGGGTCCAGCCATGGAGAAGAGTTTAGACACGAGGAGAAGATAAGGAACACACCCATTATCAAGAAATCACATTAGGATTCTCTTTTTCACCTGTTCCTTAAAACACTAGTGCTTAGGAAATCTATTGGAGGCAGAAGCAGTCAAGGGTAGCTTAGGGTTAGGGTTAGGGTTAGGGTGAGGGTTAGGGTATGGCTTAGGGTACGGGTTCGGGGAGGGGTTCGGGTAGGGCGTAGGGCATGGTTTAGGGTTAGGGTTAGGGTTAGTGTTAGGGTTAGGGCTCGGTTTAGGGTACGGGTTAGGATTAGGGTACGCGTTAGTGTTAGGATAGGGGTTAGGGTTAGGGTACGCGATAGGGTGAGGTTAGTTATTAAACCTATCCCACTCTCTAGATACCCCTTAGCACGTAAAGGAATATTATTTGGGGGTCCAGCCATGGAGAAGAGTTTAGACACGAGGAGAAGATAAGGAACACACCCATTATCAAGAAATCACATTAGGATTCTCTTTTTAACCTGTTACTTAAAACACTAGTGCTTAGGAAATCTATTGGAGGCAGAAGCCGTCAAGGGTAGCTTAGGGTTAGGGTTAGGGTTAGGGTGAGGGTTAGGGTACGGTTTAGGGTACAGGTTCAGGGAGGGGTTCGGGTAGGGCGTAGGGTATGGGTTAGGGTTAGGGTTAGAGTTAGTGTTAGGGTTCGGGCTCGGTTTAGGGTACGGGTTAGGTTTAGGGTACGCGCTAGGGTTAGGTTAGGGGTTAGAGTTAGGGTACGCGTTAGGGTGATGATAGTTATTAAACCTATCCCACTCTCTAGATACCCCTTAGCACGTTAAGGAATATTATTTGGGGGTCCAGCCATGGAGAAGAGTTTAGACACTAGGAGAAGATAAGGAACACACCCATTATCAAGAAATCACATTAGGATTCTCTTTTTAACCTGTTCCTTAAAACACTAGTGCTTAGGAAATCTATTGGAGGCAGAAGCAGTCAAGGGTAGCTTAGGGTTAGGGTGAGGGTTAGGGTACGGCTTAGGGTACAGGTTCGGGGAGGGGTTCGGATAGGGCGTAGAGTATTGGTTAGGGTTAGGGTTAGGGCTAGTGTTAGGGTTAGGGCTCGGTTTAGGGTACGGGTTAGGATTAGGGTACGCGTTAGGGTTAGGGTAGGGGTTAGGGTTAGGGAACGCGTTAGGGTGAGGGTAGTTATTAAACCTATCACACTCTCTAGATACCCCTTAGCACGTAAAGGAATATTATTTGGGGGTCCAGCCATGGAGAAGAGTTTAGACACGAGGAGAAGATAAGGAACACACCCATTATCAAGAAATCACATTAGGATTCTCTTTTTAACCTGTTACTTAAAACACTAGTGCTTAGGAAATCTATTGGAGGCAGAAGCCGTCAAGGGTAGCTTAGGGTTAGGGTTAGGGTTAGGGTGAGGGTTAGGGTACGGTTTAGGGTACGGGTTCAGGGAGGGGTTCGGGTAGGGCGTAGGGTATGGGTTAGGGTTAGGGTTAGAGTTAGTGTTAGGGTTCGGGCTCGGTTTAGGGTACGGGTTAGGATTAGGGTACGCGCTAGGGTTAGGTTAGGGGTTAGAGTTAGGGTACGCGTTAGGTTGAGGATAGTTATTAAACCTATCCCACTCTCTAGATACCCCTTAGCACGTAAAGGAATATTGTTTGGGGGTCCAGCCATGGAGAAGAGTTTAGACACTAGGAGAAGATAAGGAACACACCCATTATCACGAAATCATATTAGGATTCTCTTTTTAACCTGTTCCTTAAAACACTAGTGCTTAGGAAATCTATTGGAGGCAGAAGCAGTCAAGGGTAGCTTAGGGTTAGTGTTAGGGTTAGGGTGAGGGCTAGGGTATGGCTTAGGGTACGGGTTCGGGGAGGGGTTCGGGTAGGGCGTAGGGTATGGGTTAGGGTTAGGGTTAGGGCTAGTGTTAGGTTTAGGGCTCGGTTTAGGGTACGGGTTAGGATTAGGGTACGCGTTAGGGTTAGGGTAGTGGTTAGGGTTAGGGTACGCGTTAGGGTGAGGGTAGTTATTAAACCTATCCTACTCTCTAAATACCCCTTAGCACGTAAAGGAATATTATTTGGGGGTCCAGCCATGGAGAAGAGTTTAGACACGAGGAGAAGATAAGGAACACAGCCATTATCAAGAAATCACATTAGGATTCTCTTTTTAACCTGTTCCTTAAAACACTAGTGCTTAGGAAATCTATTGGAGGCAGAAGCCGTCAAGGGTAGCTTAGGGTTAGGGTTAGGGTTAGGGTGAGGGTTAGGGTACGGCTTAGGGTACGGGTTCGGGGAGGGGTTCGGGTAGGGCGTAGGGTATGGGTTAGGGTTAGGGTTAGGGTTAGTGTTAGGGTTAGGGCTCGGTTTAGGGTATGGGTTCGGATTAGGGTACGCGTTAGGGTTAGGGTAGGGGTTAGGGTTAGGGTACGCATTAGGGTGCGGGTAGTTATTAAACCTATCACACTCTCTAGAAACCCCTTAGCACGTAAAAGAATATTATTTGGGGGTCCAACCATGGAGAAGAGTTTAGACACGAGGAGAAGATAAGGAACACACCCATTATCAAGAAATCACATTAGGATTCTCTTTTTCACCTGTTCCTTAAAACACTAGTGCTTAGGAAATCTATTGGAGCCAGAAGCAGTCAAGGGTAGCTTAGGGTTAGGGTTAGGGTTAGGGTGAGGGTTAGGGTATGGCTTAGGGTACGGGTTCGGGGAGGGGTTCGGGTAGGGCGTAGGGTATGGGTTAGGGTTAGGGTTAGGTTTAGTGTTAGGGTTAGGGCTCGGTTTAGGGTACGGGTTAGGATTAGGGTACGCGTTAGTGTTAGGGTAGTGGTTAGGGTTAGGGTACGCTTTAGGGTGAGGGTAGTTATTATACCTATCCCACTCTCTAGATACCCCTTAGCACGTAAAGGAATATTATTTGGGGGTCCAGCCATGGAGAAGAGTTTAGACACTAGGAGAAGATAAGGAACACACCCATTATCAAGAAATCACAATATGATTCTCTTTTTAAACTGTTCCTTAAAACACTAGTGCTTAGGAAATCTATTGGAGGCAGAAGCAGTCAAGGATAGCTTAGGGTTAGGGGTAGGGTTAGGGTGAGGGCTAGGGTATGGCTTAGGGTACGGGTTCGGGGAGGGGTTCGGGTAGGGCGTAGGGTATGGGTTAGGGTTAGGGTTAGGGTTAGTGTTATGGTTAGGGCTCGGTTTAGGGTACGGGTTAGGATTAGGGTACGCGTTAGGGTTAGGGTAGGGGTTAGGGTTAGGGTACGTGTTAGGGTGAGGGTAGTTATTAAACCTATCACACTCTCTAGATACCCCTTAGTACATCAAGGAATATTATTTGGGGGTCCAGCCATGGAGAAGAGTTTAGACACGAGGAGAAGATAAGGAACACACCAATTATCAAGAAATCACATTAGGATTCTCTTTTTAACCTGTTCCTTAAAACACTAGTGCTTAGGAAATCTATTGGAGGCAGAAGCAGTCAAGGGTAGCTTCGGGTTAGGGTTAGGGTTAGGGTGAGGGTTAGGGTACGGCTTAGGTTACAGGTTCGGGGAGGGGTTCGGGTAGGGCGTAGGGTATGGGTTAGGGTTAGGGTTAGGGTTAGTGTTAGGGTTTGGGCTCGGTTTAGGGTACGGGTTAGGATTAGGGTACGCGTTAGGGTTAGGGTAGGGGTTAGGGTTAGTGTACGCGTTAGGGTGAGGGTAGTTATTAAACCTATCCCACTCTCTAGATACCCCTTATCACGTACAGGAATATTATTGGGGGTCCAGCCATGGAGAAGAGTTTAGACACTAGGAGAAGATAAGGAACACACCCATTATCACGAAATTACATTAGGATTCTCTTTTTAACCTGTTCCTTAAAACACTAGTGCTTACGAAATCTATTGGAGGCAGAAGCCGTCAAGGGTAGCTTAGGGTTAGGGTTAGGTTTAGGGTGAGCGTTAGGGTATGGCTTAGGGTACGGGTTCGGGGAGGGGTTCGGGTAGGGCGTAGGGTATGGGTTAGGTATAGGGTTAGGGCTAGTGTTAGGGTTAGGGCTCGGTTTAGGGTATGGGTTCGGATTAGGGTACGCGTTAGGGTTAGGGTAGGGGTTAGGGTTAGGGTACGCATTAGGGTGCGGGTAGTTATTAAACCTATCACACTCTCTAGAACCCCCTTAGCACGTAAAGGAATATTATTTGGGGGTCCAACCATGGAGAAGAGTTTAGACAAGAGTGGAAGATAAGGAACACACCCATTATCAAGAAATCACATTAGGATTCTCTTTTTCACCTGTCCCTTAAAACACTAGTGCTTAGGAAATCTATTTTTAGGCAGAAGCAGTCAAGGGTAGCTTAGGGTTAGGGTTAGGGTTAGGGTGAGGGTTAGGGTATGGCTTAGGGTACGGGTTCGGGGAGGGGTTCGGGTAGGGCGTAGGGTATGGGTTAGGGTTAGGGTTAGGGTTAGTGTTATGGTTAGGGCTCGGTTTAGGGTACGGGTTAGGATTAGGGTACGCGTTAGGGTTAGGGTAGGGGTTAGGGTTAGGGTACGTGTTAGGGTGAGGGTAGTTATTAAACCTATCACACTCTCTAGATACCCCTTAGTACATAAAGGAATATTATTTGGGGGTCCAGCCATGGAGAAGAGTTTAGACACGAGGAGAAGATAAGGAACACACCAATTATCACGAAATCACATTAGGATTCTCTTTTTAACCTGTTCCTTAAAACACTAGTGCTTAGGAAATCTATTGGAGGCAGAAGCAGTCAAGGGTAGCTTCGGGTTAGGGTTAGGGTTAGGGTGAGGGTTAGGGTACGGCTTAGGTTACGGGTTCGGGGAGGGGTTCGGGTAGGGCGTAGGGTATGGGTTAGGGTTAGGGTTAGGGCTAGTGTTAGGTTTAGGGCTCGGTTTAGGGTACGGGTTAGGATTAGGGTACGCGTTAGGGTTAGGGTAGGGGTTAGGGTTAGGGTACGCGTTAGGGTGAGGGTAGTTATTAAACCTATCCCACTCTCTAGATACCCCTTAGCACTTAAAGGAATATTATGTGGGGGTCCAGCCATGGAGAAGAGTTTAGACACGAGGAGAAGATAAGGAACACACCCATTATCAAGAAATCACATTAGGATTCTCTTTTTAACCTGTTCCTTAAAACACTAGTGCTTAGGAAATCTATTGGAGGAAGAAGCAGTCAAGGGTAGCTTAGGGTTAGGGTTAGGGTTAGGGTGAGGGTTAGGGTACGACTTAGGGTACGGGTTCGGGGAGGGGTTCGGGTAGGGCATAGGGTATGGGTTAGGGTTAGGGTTAGGGTTAGTGTTAGGGTTAGGGCTCGGTTAAGGGTACGGGTTAGGATTAGGGTACGCGTTAGTGTTAGGGTAGTGGTTAGGGTTAGGGTACGCTTTAGGGTGAGGGTAGTTATTAAACCTATCCCACTCTCTAGATACCCCTTAGCACGTAAAGGAATATTATTTGGGGGTCCAGCCATGGAGAAGAGTTTAGACACTAGGAGAAGATAAGGAACACATCCATTATCAAGAAATCACATTAGGATTCTCTTTTTAACCTGTTCCTTAAAACACTAGTGCTTAGGAAATCTATTGGAGGCAGAAGCCGTCAAGGGTAGCTTAGGGTAAGGTTTAGGGTTAGGGTACGGCTTAGGGTACGGGTTCGGGGAGGGGTTCGGGTAGGGCGTAGGGTATGGGTTAGGGTTAGGGTTAGGGTTAGTGTTAGGGTTAGGGCTCGGTTTAGGGTACGGGTTAGGATTAGGGTACGCGTTAGGGTTAGGGTAGGGGTTAGGGTTAGTGTACGCGTTAGGGAGAGGGTAGTTATTAAACCTATCCCACTCTCTAGATACCCCTTAGCACGTACAGGAATATTATTTGGGGGTCCAGCCATGGAGAAGAGTTTAGACACGAGGAGAAGATAAGGAACACACCCATTATCAAGAAATCACATTAGGATTCTCTTTTTCACCTGTTCCTTAAAACACTAGTGCTTAGGAAATCTATTGGAGGCATAAGCAGTCAAGGTTAGCTTAGGGTTAGGGTTAGGGTTAGGGTGAGGGTTAGGGTATGGCTTAGGGTACGGGTTTGGGTAGGGGTTCGGGTAGGGCGTAGGGCATGGTTTAGGGTTAGGGTTAGGGTTAGTGTTAGGGTTAGGGCTCGGTTTAGGGTACGGGTTAGGATTAGGGTACGCGTTAGTGTTAGGATAGGGGTTAGGGTTAGGGTACGCGATAGGGTGAGGTTAGTTATTAAACCTATCCCACTCTCTAGATACCCCTTAGCACGTAAAGGAATATTATTTGGGGGTCCAGCCATGGAGAAGAGTTTAGACACGAGGAGAAGATAAGGAACACACCCATTATCAAGAAATCACATTAGGATTCTCTTTTTCACCTGTTCCTTAAAACACTAGTGCTTAGGAAATCTATTGGAGGCAGAAGCAGTCAAGGGTAGCTTAGGGTTAGGGTTAGGGTTAGGGTGAGGGTTAGGGTATGGCTTAGGGTACGGGTTCGGGGAGGGGTTCGGGTAGGGCGTAGGGCATGGTTTAGGGTTAGGGTTAGGGTTAGTGTTAGGGTTAGGGCTCGGTTTAGGGTACGGGTTAGGATTAGGGTACGCGTTAGTGTTAGGATAGGGGTTAGGGTTAGGGTACGCGATAGGGTGAGGTTAGTTATTAAACCTATCCCACTCTCTAGATACCCCTTAGCACGTAAAGGAATATTATTTGGGGGTCCAGCCATGGAGAAGAGTTTAGACACGAGGAGAAGATAAGGAACACACCCATTATCAAGAAATCACATTAGGATTCTCTTTTTAACCTGTTACTTAAAACACTAGTGCTTAGGAAATCTATTGGAGGCAGAAGCCGTCAAGGGTAGCTTAGGGTTAGGGTTAGGGTTAGGGTGAGGGTTAGGGTACGGTTTAGGGTACAGGTTCAGGGAGGGGTTCGGGTAGGGCGTAGGGTATGGGTTAGGGTTAGGGTTAGAGTTAGTGTTAGGGTTCGGGCTCGGTTTAGGGTACGGGTTAGGTTTAGGGTACGCGCTAGGGTTAGGTTAGGGGTTAGAGTTAGGGTACGCGTTAGGGTGATGATAGTTATTAAACCTATCCCACTCTCTAGATACCCCTTAGCACGTTAAGGAATATTATTTGGGGGTCCAGCCATGGAGAAGAGTTTAGACACTAGGAGAAGATAAGGAACACACCCATTATCAAGAAATCACATTAGGATTCTCTTTTTAACCTGTTCCTTAAAACACTAGTGCTTAGGAAATCTATTGGAGGCAGAAGCAGTCAAGGGTAGCTTAGGGTTAGGGTGAGGGTTAGGGTACGGCTTAGGGTACAGGTTCGGGGAGGGGTTCGGATAGGGCGTAGAGTATTGGTTAGGGTTAGGGTTAGGGCTAGTGTTAGGGTTAGGGCTCGGTTTAGGGTACGGGTTAGGATTAGGGTACGCGTTAGGGTTAGGGTAGGGGTTAGGGTTAGGGAACGCGTTAGGGTGAGGGTAGTTATTAAACCTATCACACTCTCTAGATACCCCTTAGCACGTAAAGGAATATTATTTGGGGGTCCAGCCATGGAGAAGAGTTTAGACACGAGGAGAAGATAAGGAACACACCCATTATCAAGAAATCACATTAGGATTCTCTTTTTAACCTGTTACTTAAAACACTAGTGCTTAGGAAATCTATTGGAGGCAGAAGCCGTCAAGGGTAGCTTAGGGTTAGGGTTAGGGTTAGGGTGAGGGTTAGGGTACGGTTTAGGGTACGGGTTCAGGGAGGGGTTCGGGTAGGGCGTAGGGTATGGGTTAGGGTTAGGGTTAGAGTTAGTGTTAGGGTTCGGGCTCGGTTTAGGGTACGGGTTAGGATTAGGGTACGCGCTAGGGTTAGGTTAGGGGTTAGAGTTAGGGTACGCGTTAGGTTGAGGATAGTTATTAAACCTATCCCACTCTCTAGATACCCCTTAGCACGTAAAGGAATATTGTTTGGGGGTCCAGCCATGGAGAAGAGTTTAGACACTAGGAGAAGATAAGGAACACACCCATTATCACGAAATCATATTAGGATTCTCTTTTTAACCTGTTCCTTAAAACACTAGTGCTTAGGAAATCTATTGGAGGCAGAAGCAGTCAAGGGTAGCTTAGGGTTAGTGTTAGGGTTAGGGTGAGGGCTAGGGTATGGCTTAGGGTACGGGTTCGGGGAGGGGTTCGGGTAGGGCGTAGGGTATGGGTTAGGGTTAGGGTTAGGGCTAGTGTTAGGTTTAGGGCTCGGTTTAGGGTACGGGTTAGGATTAGGGTACGCGTTAGGGTTAGGGTAGTGGTTAGGGTTAGGGTACGCGTTAGGGTGAGGGTAGTTATTAAACCTATCCTACTCTCTAAATACCCCTTAGCACGTAAAGGAATATTATTTGGGGGTCCAGCCATGGAGAAGAGTTTAGACACGAGGAGAAGATAAGGAACACAGCCATTATCAAGAAATCACATTAGGATTCTCTTTTTAACCTGTTCCTTAAAACACTAGTGCTTAGGAAATCTATTGGAGGCAGAAGCCGTCAAGGGTAGCTTAGGGTTAGCGTTAGGGTTAGGGTGAGGGTTAGGGTACGGCTTAGGGTACGGGTTCGGGGAGGGGTTCGGGTAGGGCGTAGGGTATGGGTTAGGGTTAGGGTTAGGGTTAGTGTTAGGGTTAGGGCTCGGTTTAGGGTATGGGTTCGGATTAGGGTACGCGTTAGGGTTAGGGTAGGGGTTAGGGTTAGGGTACGCATTAGGGTGCGGGTAGTTATTAAACCTATCACACTCTCTAGAAACCCCTTAGCACGTAAAAGAATATTATTTGGGGGTCCAACCATGGAGAAGAGTTTAGACACGAGGAGAAGATAAGGAACACACCCATTATCAAGAAATCACATTAGGATTCTCTTTTTCACCTGTTCCTTAAAACACTAGTGCTTAGGAAATCTATTGGAGCCAGAAGCAGTCAAGGGTAGCTTAGGGTTAGGGTTAGGGTTAGGGTGAGGGTTAGGGTATGGCTTAGGGTACGGGTTCGGGGAGGGGTTCGGGTAGGGCGTAGGGTATGGGTTAGGGTTAGGGTTAGGTTTAGTGTTAGGGTTAGGGCTCGGTTTAGGGTACGGGTTAGGATTAGGGTACGCGTTAGTGTTAGGGTAGTGGTTAGGGTTAGGGTACGCTTTAGGGTGAGGGTAGTTATTATACCTATCCCACTCTCTAGATACCCCTTAGCACGTAAAGGAATATTATTTGGGGGTCCAGCCATGGAGAAGAGTTTAGACACTAGGAGAAGATAAGGAACACACCCATTATCAAGAAATCACAATATGATTCTCTTTTTAAACTGTTCCTTAAAACACTAGTGCTTAGGAAATCTATTGGAGGCAGAAGCAGTCAAGGATAGCTTAGGGTTAGGGGTAGGGTTAGGGTGAGGGCTAGGGTATGGCTTAGGGTACGGGTTCGGGGAGGGGTTCGGGTAGGGCGTAGGGTATGGGTTAGGGTTAGGGTTAGGGTTAGTGTTATGGTTAGGGCTCGGTTTAGGGTACGGGTTAGGATTAGGGTACGCGTTAGGGTTAGGGTAGGGGTTAGGGTTAGGGTACGTGTTAGGGTGAGGGTAGTTATTAAACCTATCACACTCTCTAGATACCCCTTAGTACATCAAGGAATATTATTTGGGGGTCCAGCCATGGAGAAGAGTTTAGACACGAGGAGAAGATAAGGAACACACCAATTATCAAGAAATCACATTAGGATTCTCTTTTTAACCTGTTCCTTAAAACACTAGTGCTTAGGAAATCTATTGGAGGCAGAAGCAGTCAAGGGTAGCTTCGGGTTAGGGTTAGGGTTAGGGTGAGGGTTAGGGTACGGCTTAGGTTACGGGTTCGGGGAGGGGTTCGGGTAGGGCGTAGGGTATGGGTTAGGGTTAGGGTTAGGGTTAGTGTTAGGGTTTGGGCTCGGTTTAGGGTACGGGTTAGGATTAGGGTACGCGTTAGGGTTAGGGTAGGGGTTAGGGTTAGTGTACGCGTTAGGGTGAGGGTAGTTATTAAACCTATCCCACTCTCTAGATACCCCTTATCACGTACAGGAATATTATTGGGGGTCCAGCCATGGAGAAGAGTTTAGACACTAGGAGAAGATAAGGAACACACCCATTATCACGAAATTACATTAGGATTCTCTTTTTAACCTGTTCCTTAAAACACTAGTGCTTACGAAATCTATTGGAGGCAGAAGCCGTCAAGGGTAGCTTAGGGTTAGGGTTAGGTTTAGGGTGAGGGTTAGGGTATGGCTTAGGGTACGGGTTCGGGGAGGGGTTCGGGTAGGGCGTAGGGTATGGGTTAGGTATAGGGTTAGGGCTAGTGTTAGGGTTAGGGCTCGGTTTAGGGTATGGGTTCGGATTAGGGTACGCGTTAGGGTTAGGGTAGGGGTTAGGGTTAGGGTACGCATTAGGGTGCGGGTAGTTATTAAACCTATCACACTCTCTAGAACCCCCTTAGCACGTAAAGGAATATTATTTGGGGGTCCAACCATGGAGAAGAGTTTAGACAAGAGTGGAAGATAAGGAACACACCCATTATCAAGAAATCACATTAGGATTCTCTTTTTCACCTGTCCCTTAAAACACTAGTGCTTAGGAAATCTATTTTTAGGCAGAAGCAGTCAAGGGTAGCTTAGGGTTAGGGTTAGGGTTAGGGTGAGGGTTAGGGTATGGCTTAGGGTACGGGTTCGGGGAGGGGTTCGGGTAGGGCGTAGGGTATGGGTTAGGGTTAGGGTTAGGGTTAGTGTTATGGTTAGGGCTCGGTTTAGGGTACGGGTTAGGATTAGGGTACGCGTTAGGGTTAGGGTAGGGGTTAGGGTTAGGGTACGTGTTAGGGTGAGGGTAGTTATTAAACCTATCACACTCTCTAGATACCCCTTAGTACATAAAGGAATATTATTTGGGGGTCCAGCCATGGAGAAGAGTTTAGACACGAGGAGAAGATAAGGAACACACCAATTATCACGAAATCACATTAGGATTCTCTTTTTAACCTGTTCCTTAAAACACTAGTGCTTAGGAAATCTATTGGAGGCAGAAGCAGTCAAGGGTAGCTTCGGGTTAGGGTTAGGGTTAGGGTGAGGGTTAGGGTACGGCTTAGGTTACGGGTTCGGGGAGGGGTTCGGGTAGGGCGTAGGGTATGGGTTAGGGTTAGGGTTAGGGCTAGTGTTAGGTTTAGGGCTCGGTTTAGGGTACGGGTTAGGATTAGGGTACGCGTTAGGGTTAGGGTAGGGGTTAGGGTTAGGGTACGCGTTAGGGTGAGGGTAGTTATTAAACCTATCCCACTCTCTAGATACCCCTTAGCACTTAAAGGAATATTATGTGGGGGTCCAGCCATGGAGAAGAGTTTAGACACGAGGAGAAGATAAGGAACACACCCATTATCAAGAAATCACATTAGGATTCTCTTTTTAACCTGTTCCTTAAAACACTAGTGCTTAGGAAATCTATTGGAGGAAGAAGCAGTCAAGGGTAGCTTAGGGTTAGGGTTAGGGTTAGGGTGAGGGTTAGGGTACGACTTAGGGTACGGGTTCGGGGAGGGGTTCGGGTAGGGCGTAGGGTATGGGTTAGGGTTAGGGTTAGGGTTAGTGTTAGGGTTAGGGCTCGGTTAAGGGTACGGGTTAGGATTAGGGTACGCGTTAGTGTTAGGGTAGTGGTTAGGGTTAGGGTACGCTTTAGGGTGAGGGTAGTTATTAAACCTATCCCACTCTCTAGATACCCCTTAGCACGTAAAGGAATATTATTTGGGGGTCCAGCCATGGAGAAGAGTTTAGACACTAGGAGAAGATAAGGAACACATCCATTATCAAGAAATCACATTAGGATTCTCTTTTTAACCTGTTCCTTAAAACACTAGTGCTTAGGAAATCTATTGGAGGCAGAAGCCGTCAAGGGTAGCTTAGGGTAAGGTTTAGGGTTAGGGTACGGCTTAGGGTACGGGTTCGGGGAGGGGTTCGGGTAGGGCGTAGGGTATGGGTTAGGGTTAGGGTTAGGGTTAGTGTTAGGGTTAGGGCTCGGTTTAGGGTACGGGTTAGGATTAGGGTACGCGTTAGGGTTAGGGTAGGGGTTAGGGTTAGTGTACGCGTTAGGGAGAGGGTAGTTATTAAACCTATCCCACTCTCTAGATACCCCTTAGCACGTACAGGAATATTATTTGGGGGTCCAGCCATGGAGAAGAGTTTAGACACGAGGAGAAGATAAGGAACACACCCATTATCAAGAAATCACATTAGGATTCTCTTTTTCACCTGTTCCTTAAAACACTAGTGCTTAGGAAATCTATTGGAGGCATAAGCAGTCAAGGTTAGCTTAGGGTTAGGGTTAGGGTTAGGGTGAGGGTTAGGGTATGGCTTAGGGTACGGGATTGGGTAGGGGTTCGGGTAGGGCGTAGGGCATGGTTTAGGGTTAGGGTTATGGTTAGTGTTAGGGTTAGGGCTCGGTTTAGGGTACGGGTTAGGATTAGGGTACGCGTTAGTGTTAGGATAGGGGTTAGGGTTAGGGTACGCGATAGGGTGAGGTTAGTTATTAAACCTATCCCACTCTCTAGATACCCCTTAGCACGTAAAGGAATATTATTTGGGGGTCCAGCCATGGAGAAGAGTTTAGACACGAGGAGAAGATAAGGAACACACCCATTATCAAGAAATCACATTAGGATTCTCTTTTTAACCTGTTACTTAAAACACTAGTGCTTAGGAAATCTATTGGAGGCAGAAGCCGTCAAGGGTAGCTTAGGGTTAGGGTTAGGGTTAGGGTGAGGGTTAGGGTACGGTTTAGGGTACGGGTTCAGGGAGGGGTTCGGGTAGGGCGTAGGGTATGGGTTAGGGTTAGGGTTAGAGTTAGTGTTAGGGTTCGGGCTCGGTTTAGGGTACGGGTTAGGATTAGTGTACGCGCTAGGGTTAGGTTAGGGGTTAGAGTTAGGGTACGCGTTAGGGTGATGATAGTTATTAAACCTATCCCACTCTCTAGATACCCCTTAGCACGTAAAGGAATATTGTTTGGGGGTCCAGCCATGGAGAAGAGTTTAGACACTAGGAGAAGATAAGGAACACACCCATTATCACGAAATCATATTAGGATTCTCTTTTTAACCTGTTCCTTAAAACACTAGTGCTTAGGAAATCTATTGGAGGCAGAAGCAGTCAAGGGTAGCTTAGGGTTAGTGTTAGGGTTAGGGTGAGGGCTAGGGTATGGCTTAGGGTACGGGTTCGGGGAGGGGTTCGGGTAGGGCGTAGGGTATGGGTTAGGGTTAGGGTTAGGGCTAGTGTTAGGTTTAGGGCTCGGTTTAGGGTACGGGTTAGGATTAGGGTACGCGTTAGGGTTAGGGTAGGGGTTAGGGTTAGGGTACGCGTTAGGGTGAGGGTAGTTATTAAACCTATCCCACTCTCTAGATACCCCTTAGCACTTAAAGGAATATTATGTGGGGGTCCAGCCATGGAGAAGAGTTTAGACACGAGGAGAAGATAAGGAACACACCCATTATCAAGAAATCACATTAGGATTCTCTTTTTAACCTGTTCCTTAAAACACTAGTGCTTAGGAAATCTATTGGAGGAAGAAGCAGTCAAGGGTAGCTTAGGGTTGGGGTTAGGGTTAGGGTGAGGGTTAGGGTACGACTTAGGGTACGGGTTCGGGGAGGGGTTCGGGTAGGGCGTAGGGTATGGGTTAGGGTTAGGGTTAGGGTTAGTGTTAGGGTTAGGGCTCGGTTAAGGGTACGGGTTAGGATTAGGGTACGCGTTAGTGTTAGGGTAGTGGTTAGGGTTAGGGTACGCTTTAGGGTGAGGGTAGTTATTAAACCTATCCCACTCTCTAGATACCCCTTAGCACGTAAAGTAATATTATTTGGGGGTCCAGCCATGGAGAAGAGTTTAGACACTAGGAGAAGATAAGGAACACACCCATTATCAAGAAATCACATTAGGATTCTCTTTTTAACCTGTTCCTTAAAACACTAGTGCTTAGGAAATCTATTGGAGGCAGAAGCCGTCAAGGGTAGCTTAGGGTTAGGTTTAGGGTTAGGGTACGGCTTAGGGTACGGGTTCGGGGAGGGGTTCGGGTAGGGCGTAGGGTATGGGTTAGGGTTAGGGTTAGGGTTAGTGTTAGGGTTAGGGCTCGGTTTAGGGTACGGGTTAGGATTAGGGTACGCGTTAGGGTTAGGGTAGGGGTTAGGGTTAGTGTACGCGTTAGGGAGAGGGTAGTTATTAAACCTATCCCACTCTCTAGATACCCCTTAGCACGTACAGGAATATTATTTGGGTATTATTTGGGGGTCCAGCCATGGAGAAGAGTTTAGACACTAGGAGAAGATAAGGAACACACCCGTTATCAAGAAATCACATTAGGATTCTCTTTTTAACCTGTTCCTTAAATCACTAGTGCTTAGGAAATCTATTGGAGGCAGAAGCCGTCAAGGGTAGCTTAGGGTTAGGGTAAGGGTTAGGGTTAGGGTGAGGGTTAGGGTACGGCTTAGTGTACGGGTTCGGGGAGGGGTTCGGGTAGGGCGTAGGCTATGGGTTAGGGTTAGGGTTAGGGTTAGTGTTAGGGTTAGGGCTCGGTTTAGGGTACGGGTTAGGATTAGGGTATGCGTTAGGGTTAGGGTAGGGGTTAGGGTTAGGGTACGCGTTAGGGTGAGGGTAGTTATTAAACCTATCCCACTCTCTAGATACCCCTTAGCACGTAAAGGAATATTATTTGGGGGTCCAGCCATGGAGAAGAGTTTAGACACGAGGAGAAGATAAGGAACACACCCATTATCAAGAAATCACATTAGGATTCTACTTTAAACCTGTTCCTTAAATCACTAGTGCTTAGGAAATCTATTGGAGGCAGAAGCCGTCAAGGGTAGCTTAGGGTTAGCGTTAGGGTTACGGTGAGGGTTAGGGTACGGCTTAGTGTACGGGTTCGGGGAGGGGTTCGGGTAGGGCGTAGGGTATGGTTTAGAGTTAGGGTTAGGGTTAGTGTTAGGGTTAGGGCTCAGTTTAGGTTACGGGTTAGGATTAGGGTACGCGTTAGTGTTAGGGTAGGGGTTAGGGTTAGGGTACGCTTTAGGGTGAGGGTAGTTATTAAACCTATCCCACTCTCTAGATACCCCTTAGCACGTAAAGGAATATTATTTGGGGGTCCAGCCATGGAGAAGGGTTTAGACACTAGGAGAAGATAAGGAACACACCCATTATCAAGAAATCACAATATGATTCTCTTTTTAAACTGTTCCTTAAAACACTAGTGGTTAGGAAATCTATTGGAGGCAGAAGCAGTGAAGGGTAGCTTAGGGTTAGGGTTAGGGTTAGGGTGAGGGTTAGGGTACGGCTTAGGGTACGGGTTCGGGGAGGGGTTCGGGTAGGGCGTAGGGTATGGGTTAGGGTTAGCGTTAGGGCTAGTGTTAGGGTTACGGCTCGGTTTAGGGTACGGGTTAGGATTAGGGTACGCGTTAGGGTTAGGGTAGGGGTTAGGGTTAGGGTACGCGTTAGGGTGAGGGTAGTTATTAAACCTATCACACTCTCTAGATACCCCTTAGCACGTAAAGGACTATTATTTGGGGGTCCAGCCATGGAGAAGAGTTTAGACACTAGGAGAAGATAAGGAACACACCCATTATCAAGAAATCACATTAGGATTCTCTTTTTAACCTGTTCCTTAAAACACTAGTGCTTAGGAAATCTATTGGAGGCAGAAGCCGTCAAGGGTAGCTTAGGGTTAGGGTTAGGGTTAGGGTGAGGGTTAGGGTACGGTTTAGGGTATGGGTTCAGGGAGGGGTTCGGGTAGGGCGTAGGGTATGGTTTAGCGTTAGGGTTAGAGTTAGTGTTAGGATTAGGGCTCGGTTTAGGGTACGGGTTAGGATTAGGGTACGCGCTAGGGTTAGGGTAGGGGTTAGGGTTAGGGAACGCGTTAGGGTGAGGGTAGTTATTATACCTATCACACTCTCTAGATACCCCTTAGCACATAAAGGAATATTATTTGGGGGTCCAGCCATGGAGAAGAGTTTAGACACGAGGAGAATATAAGGAACACACCCATTATCAAGAAATCACATTAGGATTCTCTTTTTAACCTGTTCCTTAAAACACTAGTGCTTAGGAATTCTATTGGAGGCAGAAGCCGTCAAGGGTAGCTTAGGGTTAGGGTTAGGGTTAGGGTGAGGGTTAGGGTATGGCTTACGATACGGGTTCGGGGAGGTGTTCGGGTAGGGCGTAGGGTATGGGTTACGGTTAGGGTTAGGGCTAGTGTTAGGGTTAGGGCTCGGTTTAGGGTACGGGTTAGGATTAGGGTATGCGTTAGGGTTAGGGTAGGGGTTAGGGTTAGGGTACGCGTTAGGGTGAGGGTAGTTATTAAACCTATCCCACTCTCTAGATACCCCTTAGCACGTAAAGGAATATTATTTGGGGGTCCAGCCATGGAGAAGAGTTTAGACACGAGGAGAAGATAAGGAACACACCCATTATCAAGAAATCACATTAGGATTCTCTTTTTAACCTGTTCCTTAAAACACTAGTGCTTAGGAAATCTATTGGAGGCAGAAGCCGTCAAGGGTAGCTTAGGGTTAGGGTTAGGGTTAGGGTGAGGGTTAGGGTACGGCTTAGGGTACGGGTTCGAGGAGGGGTTCGGGTAGGGCGTAGGGTATGGGTTAGGGTTAGGGTTAGGGTTAGTGTTAGGGTTAGGGCTCGGTTTAGGGTACGGGTTAGGATTAGGGTACTCGTTAGGGTTAGGGTAGCGGTTAGGGTTAGGGTACGCGTTAGGGTGAGGGTAGTTATTAAACCTATCCCACTCTCTAGATACCCCTTACCACGTAAAGTAATATTATTTGGGGGTCCAGCCATGGAGAAGAGTTTAGACACTAGGAGAAGATAAGGAACACACCCATTATCACGAAATCACATTAGGATTCTCTTTTTAACCTGTTCCTTAAAACACTAGTGCTTAGGAAATCTATTGGAGGCAGAAGCAGTCAAGGGTAGCTTAGGGTTAGGGTTAGGGTTAGGGTGAGGGTTAGGGTACGGCTTAGGTTACGGGTTCGGGGAGGGGTTCGGGTAGGGCGTAGGGTATGGGTTAGGGTTAGGGTTAGGGCTAGTGTTAGGGTTAGGGCTCGGTTTAGGGTACGGGTTAGGATTAGAGTACGCGTTAGGTTTAGGGTAGGGGTTAGGGTTAGGGTACGCGTTAGGGTGAGGGTAGTTATTAAACCTACCCCACTCTCGAGATACCCCTTAGCACGTAAAGGAATATTATGTGGGGGTCCAGCCATGGAGAAGAGTTTAGACACGAGGAGAAGATAAGGAACACACCCATTATCACGAAATCACATTAGGATTCTCTTTTTAACCTGTTCCTTAAAACACTAGTGCTTAGGAAATCTATTGGAGGCAGAAGCAGTCAAGGGTAGCTTAGGGTTAGGGTTAGGGTTAGGGTGAGGGTTAGGGTACGGCTTAGGTTACGGGTTCGGGGAGGGGTTCGGGTAGGGCGTAGGGTATGGTTTAGGGTTAGGGTTAGAGTTAGTGTTAGGGTTAGGGCTCGGTTTAGGGTACGGGTTAGGATTAGGGTACGCGCTAGGGTTAGGGTAGGGGTTAGGGTTAGGGTACGCGTTAGGGTGAGGGTAGTTATTATACCTATCACACTCTCTAGATACCCCTTAGCACGTAAAGGAATATTATCTGGGGGTCCAGCCATGAAGAAGAGTTTAGACACTAGGAGAAGATAAGGAACACACCCATTATCAAGAAATCACATTAGGATTCTCTTTTTAACCTGTTCCTTAAAACACTAGTGCTTAGGAAATCTATTGGAGGCAGAAGCCGTCAAGGTTAGCTTAGGATTAGGGTTAGGGTTAGGGTGAGGGTTAGGGTACGGCTTACGATACGGGTTCGGGGAGGGGTTCGGGTAGGGCGTAGGGTATGGGTTAGGGTTAGGGTTAGGGCTAGTGTTAGGGTTAGGGCTCGGTTTAGGGTACGGGTTAGGATTAGGGTATGCGTTAGGGTTAGGGTAGGGGTTAGGGTTAGGGTACGCGTTAGGGTGAGGGTAGTTATTAAACCTATCCCACTCTCTAGATACCCCTTAGCACGTAAAGGAATATTATTTGGGGTCCAGCCATGGAGAAGAGTTTAGACACGAGGAGAAGATAAGGAACACACCCATTATCAAGAAATCACATTAGGATTCTCCTTTAAACCTGTTCCTTAAATCACTAGTGCTTAGGAAATCTATTGGAGGCAGAAGCCGTCAAGGGTAGCTTAGGGTTAGGGTTAGGATTAGGGTGAGGGTTATGGTACGGCTTAGGGTACGGGTTCGGGGAGGGGTTCGTGTAGGGCGTAGGGTATGGGTTAGAGTTAGGGTTAGGGTTAGTGTTAGGGTTAGGGCTCAGTTTAGGGTACGGGTTAGGATTAGGGTACGCGTTAGTGTTACGGTAGGGGTTAGGGTTAGGGTACGCTTTAGGGTGAGGGTAGTTATTAAACCTATCCCACTCTCTAGATACCCCTTAGCACGTAAAGGAATATTATTTGGGGGTCCAGCCATGGAGAAGGGTTTAGACACTAGGAGAAGATAAGGAACACACCCATTATCAAGAAATCACAATATGATTCTCTTTTTAAACTGTTCCTTAAAACACTAGTGCTTAGGAAATCTATTGGAGGCAGAAGCAGTCAAGGGTAGCTTAGGGTTACGGTTAGGGTTAGGGTGAGGGTTAGGGTACGGCTTAGGGTACGGGTTCAGTGAGGGGTTCGGGTAGGGCGTAGGGTATAGGTTAGGGTTAGGGTTAGGGTTAGTGTTAGGGTTAGGGCTCGGTTTACGGTACGGGTTAGGATTAGGGTACTCGTTAGGGTTAGGATAGCGGTTAGGGTTAGGGTACGCGTTAGGGTGAGGGTAGTTATTAAACCTATCCCACTCTCTAGATACCCCTTAGCACGTAAAGGAATATTATTTGGGGGTCCAGCCATGGAGAAGAATTTAGACACTAGGAGAAGATAAGGAACACACCCGTTATCAAGAAATCACATTAGGATTCTCTTTTTAACCTGTTCCTTAAATCACTAGTGCTTAGGAAATCTATTGGAGGCAGAAGCCGTCAAGGGTAGCTTAGGGTTAGGGTAAGGGTTAGGGTTAGGGTGAGGGTTAGGGTACGGCTTAGTGTACGGGTTCGGGGAGGGGTTCGGGTAGGGCGTAGGCTATGGGTTAGGGTTAGGGTTAGGGTTAGTGTTAGGGTTAGGGCTCGGTTTAGGGTACGGGTTAGGATTAGGGTATGCGTTAGGGTTAGGGTAGGGGTTAGGGTTAGGGTACGCGTTAGGGTGAGGGTAGTTATTAAACCTATCCCACTCTCTAGATACCCCTTAGCACGTAAAGGAATATTATTTGGGGGTCCAGCCATGGAGAAGAGTTTAGACACGAGGAGAAGATAAGGAACACACCCATTATCAAGAAATCACATTAGGATTCTACTTTAAACCTGTTCCTTAAATCACTAGTGCTTAGGAAATCTATTGGAGGCAGAAGCCGTCAAGGGTAGCTTAGGGTTAGCGTTAGGGTTACGGTGAGGGTTAGGGTACGGCTTAGTGTACGGGTTCGGGGAGGGGTTCGGGTAGGGCGTAGGGTATGGTTTAGAGTTAGGGTTAGGGTTAGTGTTAGGGTTAGGGCTCAGTTTAGGTTACGGGTTAGGATTAGGGTACGCGTTAGTGTTAGGATAGGGGTTAGGGTTAGGGTACGCTTTAGGGTGAGGGTAGTTATTAAACCTATCCCACTCTCTAGATACCCCTTAGCACGTAAAGGAATATTATTTGGGGGTCCAGCCATGGAGAAGGGTTTAGACACTAGGAGAAGATAAGGAACACACCCATTATCAAGAAATCACAATATGATTCTCTTTTTAAACTGTTCCTTAAAACACTAGTGGTTAGGAAATCTATTGGAGGCAGAAGCAGTGAAGGGTAGCTTAGGGTTAGGGTTAGGGTTAGGGTGAGGGTTAGGGTACGGCTTAGGGTACGGGTTCGGGGAGGGGTTCGGGTAGGGCGTAGGGTATGGGTTAGGGTTAGCGTTAGGGCTAGTGTTAGGGTTAGGGCTCGGTTTAGGGTACGGGTTAGGATTAGGGTACGCGTTAGGGTTAGGGTAGGGGTTAGGGTTAGGGTACGCGTTAGGGTGAGGTTAGTTATTAAACCTATCACACTCTCTAGATACCCCTTAGCACGTAAAGGACTATTATTTGGGGGTCCAGCCATGGAGAAGAGTTTAGACACGAGGAGAAGATAAGGAACACACCCATTATCAAGAAATCACATTAGGATTCTCTTTTTAACCTGTTCCTTAAAACACTAGTGCTTAGGAAATCTATTGGAGGCAGAAGCCGTCAAGGGTAGCTTAGGGTTAGGGTTAGGGTTAGGGTGAGGGTTAGGGTACGGTTTAGGGTATGGGTTCAGGGAGGGGTTCGGGTAGGGCGTAGGGTATGGTTTAGCGTTAGGGTTAGAGTTAGTGTTAGGATTAGGGCTCGGTTTAGGGTACGGGTTAGGATTAGGGTACGCGCTAGGGTTAGGGTAGGGGTTAGGGTTGGGAACGCGTTAGGGTGAGGGTAGTTATTAAACCTATCACACTCTCTAGATACCCCTTAGCACGTAAAGGAATATTATTTGGGGGTCCAGCCATGGAGAAGAGTTTAGACACTAGGAGAAGATGAGGAACACACCCATTATCACGATATCACATTAGGATTCTCTTTTTAACCTGTTCCTTAAAACACTAGTGCTTAGGAAATCTATTGGAGGCAGAAGCAGTCAAGGGTAGCTTAGGGTTAGGGTTAGGGTTAGGGTGAGGGTTAGGGTACGGCTTAGGGTACGGGTTCGGGGAGGGGTTCGGGTAGGGCGTAGGGTATGGGTTAGGGTTAGGGTTAGGGCTAGTGTTAGGGTTAGGGCTCGGTTTAGGGTACGGGTTAGGATTAGTGTACGCGTTAGGGTTAGGGTAGGGGTTAGGGTTAGGGTACGCGTTAGGGTGAGGGTAGTTATTAAACCTATCCCACTCTCTAGATACCCCTTAGCACGTAAAGGAAAATTATTTGGGGGTCCAGCCATGGAGAAGAGTTTAGACACGAGGAGAAGATAAGGAACACACCCATTATCAAGAAATCACATTAGGATTCTCTTTTTAACCTGTTCCTTAAAACACTAGTGCTTAGGAAATCTATTGGAGGCAGAAGCCGTCAAGGGTAGCTTAGGGTTAGGGTTAGGGTTAGGGTGAGGGTTAGGGTACGGCTTAGGGTACGGGTTCGGGGAGGGGTTCGGGTAGGGCGTAGGGTATGGGTTAGGGTTAGGGTTAGGGCTAGTGTTAGGGTTAGGTCTCGGTTTAGGGTACAGGTTAGGATTAGGGTACGCGTTAGGGTTAGGGTAGGGGTTAGGGTTAGGGTACGCGTTAGGGTGAGGGTAGTTATTAAACCTATCCCACTCTCTAGATATCCCTTAGCACGTACAGGAATATTATTGGTTGTCCAGCCATGGAGAAGAGTTTAGACACTAGGAGAAGATAAGGAACACACCCATTATCACGAAATCACATTAGGATTCTCTTTTTAACATTTTCCTTAAAACACTAGTGCTTAGGAAATCTATTGGAGGCAGAAGCAGTCAAGGGTAGCTTAGGGTTAGGGTTAGGGTTAGGGTGAGGTTTAGGATATGGCTTAGGGTACGGGTTCGGGGAGGGGTTCGGGTAGGGCGTAGGGTATGGGTTAGGGTTAGGGTTAGGGTTAGTGTTAGGGTTAGGTCTCGGTTTAGGGTACGGGTTAGGATTAGGGTACGCGTTAGGGATAGGGTAGGGGTTAGGGTTAGGGTACGCTTTAGGGTGAGGGTAGTTATTAAACCTATCCCACTCTCTAGATACCCCTTAGCACGTAAAGGAATATTATTTGGGGGTCCAGCCATGGAGAAGAGTTTAGACACTAGGAGAAGATAAGGAACACACCCATTATCAAGAAATCACAATATGATTCTCTTTTTAAATTGTTCCTTAAAACACTAGTGCTTAGGAAATCTATTGGAGGCAGAAGCCGTCAAGGGTAGCTTAGGGTTAGGGTTAGGGTTAGGGTGAGGGTTAGGGTACGGTTTAGGGTAGGGGTTGAGGGAGGGGTTCGGGTAGGGCGTAGGGTATGGGTTAGGGTTAGGGTTAGAGTTAGTGTTAGGGTTAGGGCTCGGTTTAGGGTACGGGTTAGGATTAGGGTACGCGCTAGGGTTAGGGTAGGGGTTAGGGTTAGGGTACGTGTTAGGGTGAGGGTAGTTATTAAACCTATCCCACTCTCTAGATACCCCTTAGCACGTAAAGGAATATTAATGGGGGTCCAGCCATGGAGAAGAGTTTAGACACTAGGAGAAGATAAGGAACACACCCATTATCACGAAATCACATTAGGATTCTCTTTTTAACCTGTTCCTTAAAACACTAGTGCTTAGGAAATCTATTGGAGGCAGAAGCAGTCAAGGGTAGCTTAGGGTTAGGGTTAGGGTTAGGGTGAGGGTTAGGGTATGGCTTAGGGTACGGGTTCGGGGAGGTGTTCGGGTAGGGCGTAGGGTATGGGTTATGTATAGGGTTAGGGCTAGTGTTAGGGTTAGGGCTCGGTTTAGGGTATGGGTTCGGATTAGGGTACGCGTTAGGGTTAGGGTAGGGGTTAGGGTTAGGGTACGCATTAGGGTGCGGGTAGTTATTAAACCTATCACACTCTCTAGAAACCCCTTAGCACGTAAAGGAATATTATTTGGGGGTCCAACCGTGGAGAAGAGATTAGACACGAGAAGATAAGGAACACACCCATTATCAAGAAATCACATTAGGATTCTCTTTTTCACCTGTTCCTTAAAACACTAGTGCTTAGGAAATCTATTGGAGGCAGAAGCAGTCAAGGGTAGCTTAGGGTTAGGGTTAGGGTTAGGGTGAGGGTTAGGGTATGGCTTAGGGTATGGGTTCGGGGAGGGGTTCGGGTAGGGCGTAGGGTATGGGTTAGGGTTAGGGTTAGGTTTAGTGTTAGGGTTAGGGCTCGGTTTAGGGTACGGGTTAGGATTAGGGTACGTGTTAGTGTTAGGGTAGGGGTTAGGGTTAGGGTACGCGATAGGGTGAGGTTAGTTATTAAATCTATCCCACTCTGTAGATACCCCTTAGCACGTAAAGGAATATTATTTGGTGGTCCAGCCATGGAGAAGAGTTTAGACACTAGGAGAAGATAAGGAACACACCCATTATCAAGAAATCACATTAGGATTCTCTTTTTAACCTGTTCCTTAAAACACTAGTGCTTAGGAAATCTATTGGAGGCAGAAGCAGTCAAGGGTAGCTTAGGGTTAGGGTTAGGGTTAGGGTGAGGGTTAGGGTACGGCTTAGGGTACGGGTTCGGGGAGGGGTTCGGGTAGGGCGTAGGGTATGTGTTAGGGTTAGGGTTAGGGCAAAGGTTAGGGTTAGGGCTCGGTTTAGGGTACGGGTTAGGATTAGGGTACGCGTTAGGTTTAGGGTAGGGGTTAGGGTTAGGGTACGCGTTAGGGTGTGGGTAGTTATTAAATCTATCCCACTCTCTAGATACCCCTTAGCACGTAAAGGAATATTATTTGGGGGTCCAGCAATGGAGAAGAGTTTAGACACGAGGAGAAGATAAGGAACACACCCATTATGAAGAAATCACATTAGGATTCTCTTTTTAACTTGTTCCTTAAAACACTAGTGCTTAGGAAATCTATTGGAGGCAGAAGCAGTCAAGGGTAGCTTAGGGTTAGGGTTAGGGTTAGGGTGAGGGTTAGGGTACGGCTTAGGGTACGGGTTCGGTGAGGGGTTCGGGTAGGGCGTAGGGTATGGGTTAGGGTTAGGGTTAGGGTTAGTGTTAGGGTTAGGGCTCGGTTTAGGGTACGGGTTAGGATTAGGGTACGCGTTAGTGTTAGGGTAGTGGTTAGGGTTAGGGTACGCTTTAGGGTGAGGGTAGTTATTAAACCTATCCCACTCTCTAGATACCCCTTAGCACGTAAAGGAATATTATTTGGGGGTCCAGCCATGGAGAAGAGTTTAGACACTAGGAGAAGATAAGGAACACACCCATTATCAAGAAATCACAATATGATTCTCTTTTTAAATTTTTCCTTAAAACACTAGTGCTTAGGAAATCTATTGGAGGCAGAAGCCGTCAAGGGTAGCTTAGGGTTAGGGTTAGGGTTAGGGTGAGGGTTAGGGTACGGTTTAGGGTAGGGGTTGAGGGAGGGGTTCGGGTAGGGCGTAGGGTATGGGTTAGGGTTAGGGTTAGAGTTAGTGTTAGGGTTAGGGCTCGGTTTAGGGTACGGGTTAGGATTAGGGTACGCGCTAGGGTTAGGGTAGGGGTTAGGGTTAGGGTACGTGTTAGGGTGAGGGTAGTTATTAAACCTATCCCACTCTCTAGATACCCCTTAGCACGTAAAGGAATATTATTTGGGGGTCCAGCCATGGAGAAGAGTTTAGACACTAGGAGAAGATAAGGAACACACCCATTATCAAGAAATCACATTAGGATTCTCTTTTTAACCTGTTCCTTAAAACACTAGTGCTTAGGAAATCTATTGGAGGCAGAAGCAGTCAAGGGTAGCTTAGGGTTAGGGTTAGGGTTAGGGTGAGGGTTAGGGTACGGCTTAGGGTACGGGTTCGGGGAGGGGTTCGGGTAGGGCGTAGGGTATGGGTTAGGGTTAGGGTTAGGGTTAGTGTTAGGGTTAGGGCTCGGTTTAGGGTACGGGTTAGGATTAGGGTACGCGTTAGGGTTAGGTTAGGGGTTAGGGTTAGTGTACGCGTTAGGGTGAGGGTAGTTATTAAACCTATCCCACTCTCTAGATACCCCTTAGCACGTAAAGGAATATTAATGGGGGTCCAGCCATGGAGAAGAGTTTAGACACTAGGAGAAGATAAGGAACACACCCATTATCACGAAATCACATTAGGATTCTCTTTTTAACCTGTTCCTTAAAACACTAGTGCTTAGGAAATCTATTGGAGGCAGAAGCAGTCAAGGGTAGCTTAGGGTTAGGGTTAGGGTTAGGGTGAGGGTTAGGGTATGGCTTAGGGTACGGGTTCGGGGAGGTGTTCGGGTAGGGCGTAGGGTATGGGTTATGTATAGGGTTAGGGCTAGTGTTAGGGTTAGGGCTCGGTTTAGGGTATGGGTTCGGATTAGGGTACGCGTTAGGGTTAGGGTAGGGGTTAGGGTTAGGGTACGCATTAGGGTGCGGGTAGTTATTCAACCTATCACACTCTCTAGAAACCCCTTAGCACGTAAAGGAATATTATTTGGGGGTCCAACCATGGAGAAGAGATTAGACACGAGAAGATAAGGAACACACCCATTATCAAGAAATCACATTAGGATTCTCTTTTTCACCTGTTCCTTAAAACACTAGTGCTTAGGAAATCTATTGGAGGCAGAAGCAGTCAAGGGTAGCTTAGGGTTAGGGTTAGGGTTAGGGTGAGGGTTAGGGTATGGCTTAGGGTACGGGTTCGGGGAGGGGTTCGGGTAGGGCGTAGGGTATGGGTTAGGGTTAGGGTTAGGTTTAGTGTTAGGGTTAGGGCTCGGTTTAGGGTACGGGTTAGGATTAGGGTACGTGTTAGTGTTAGGGTAGGGGTTAGGGTTAGGGTACGCGATAGGGTGAGGTTAGTTATTAAATCTATCCCACTCTGTAGATACCCCTTAGCACGTAAAGGAATATTATTTGGTGGTCCAGCCATGGAGAAGAGTTTAGACACTAGGAGAAGATAAGGAACACACCCATTATCAAGAAATCACATTAGGATTCTCTTTTTAACCTGTTCCTTAAAACACTAGTGCTTAGGAAATCTATTGGAGGCAGAAGCAGTCAAGGGTAGCTTAGGGTTAGGGTTAGGGTTAGGGTGAGGGTTAGGGTACGGCTTAGGGTACGGGTTCGGGGAGGGGTTCGGGTAGGGCGTAGGGTATGGGTTAGGGTTAGGGTTAGGGCAAAGGTTAGGGTTAGGGCTCGGTTTAGGGTACGGGTTAGGATTAGGGTACGCGTTAGGTTTAGGGTAGGGGTTAGGGTTAGGGTACGCGTTAGGGTGAGGGTAGTTATTAAATGTCTCCCACTCTCTAGATACCCCTTAGCACGTAAAGGAATATTATTTGGGGGTCCAGCAATGGAGAAGAGTTTAGACACGAGGAGAAGATAAGGAACACACCCATTATCAAGAAATCACATTAGGATTCTCTTTTTAACTTGTTCCTTAAAACACTAGTGCTTAGGAAATCTATTGGAGGCAGAAGCAGTCAAGGGTAGCTTAGGGTTAGGGTTAGGGTTAGGGTGAGGGTTAGGGTACGGCTTAGGGTACGGGTTCGGTGAGGGGTTCGGGTAGGGCGTAGGGTATGGGTTAGGGTTAGGGTTAGGGTTAGTGTTAGGGTTAGGGCTCGGTTTAGGGTACGGGTTAGGATTAGGGTACGCGTTAGTGTTAGGGTAGTGGTTAGGGTTAGGGTACCCTTTAGGGTGAGGGTAGTTATTAAACCTATCCCACTCTCTAGATACCCCTTAGCACGTAAAGGAATATTATTTGGGGGTCCAGCCATGGAGAAGAGTTTAGACACTAGGAGAAGATAAGGAACACACCCATTATCAAGAAATCACAATATGATTCTCTTTTTAAACTGTTCCTTAAAACACTAGTGCTTAGGAAATCTATTGGAGGCAGAAGCAGTCAAGGGTAGCTTAGGGTTAGGGTTAGGGTTAGGGTGAGGGCTAGGGTATGGCTTAGGGTACGGGTTCGGGGAGGGTTTCGGGTAGGGCGTAGGGTATGGGTTAGGGTTAGGGTTAGGGTTAGTGTTATGGTTAGGGCTCGGTTTAGGGTACGGGTTAGGATTAGGGTACGCGTTAGGGTTAGGGTAGGGGTTAGGGTTAGGGTACGTGTTAGGGTGAGGGTAGTTATTAAACCTATCACACTCTCTAGATACCCCTTAGCACATAAAGGAATATTATTTGGGGGTCCATCCATGGAGAAGAGTTTAGACACGAGGAGAAGATAAGGAACACACCCATTATCACGAAATCACATTAGGATTCTCTTTTTAACGTGTTCCTTAAAACACTAGTGCTTAGGAAATCTATTGGAGGCAGAAGCATTCAAGGGTAGCTTAGGGTTAGGGTTAGGGTTAGGGTGAGGGTTAGGGTACGGCTTAGGTTACGGGTTCGGGGAGGGGTTCGGGTAGGGCGTAGGGTATGGGTTAGGGTTAGGGTTAGGGCTAGTGTTAGGTTTAGGGCTCGGTTTAGGGTACGGGTTAGGATTAGGGTACGCGTTAGGGTTAGGGTAGGGGTTAGGGTTAGGGTACGCGTTAGGGTGAGGGTAGTTATTAAACCTATAGCAATCTCTAGATACCCCTTAGCACTTAAAGGAATATTATTTGGGGGTCCAGCCATGGAGAAGAGTTTAGACACGAGGAGAAGATAAGGAACACACCCATTATCAAGAAATCACATTAGGATTCTCTTTTTAACCTGTTCCTTAAAACACTAGTGCTTAGGAAATCTATTGGAGGAAGAAGCAGTCAAGGGTAGCTTAGGGTTAGGGTTAGGGTTAGGGTGAGGGTTAGGGTACGACTTAGGGTACGGGTTCGGGGAGGGGTTCGGGTAGGGCGTAGGGTATGGGTTAGGGTTAGGGTTAGGGTTAGTGTTAGGGTTAGGACTCGGTTAAGGGTACAGGTTAGGATTAGGGTACGCGTTAGTGTTAGGGTAGTGGTTAGGGTTAGGGTACGCTTTAGGGTGAGGGTAGTTATTAAACCTATCCCACTCTCTAGATACTCCTTAGCACGTAAAGTAATATTATTTGGGGTTCCAGCCATGGAGAAGAGTTTAGACACTAGGAGAAGATAAGGAACACACCCATTATCAAGAAATCACATTAGGATTCTCTTTTTAACCTGTTCCTTAAAACACTAGTGCTTAGGAAATCTATTGGAGGCAGAAGCCGTCAAGGGTAGCTTAGGGTTAGGTTTAGGGTTAGGGTGAGGGTCAGGGTACGGCTTAGGGTACGGGTTCAGGGAGGGGTTCGGGTAGGGCGTAGGGTATGGGTTAGGGTTACGGTTAGGGTTAGTGTTAGGGTTAGGGCTCGGTTTAGGGTACGGGTTAGGATTAGGGTACGCGTTAGGGTTAGGGTAGGGGTTAGGGTTAGTGTACGCGTTAGGGAGAGGGTAGCTATTAAACCTATCCCACTCTCTAGATACCCCTTAGCACGTACAGGAATATTATTTGGGGGTCCAGCCATGGAGAAGAGTTTAGACACGAGGAGAAGATAAGGAACACACCCATTATCAAGAAATCACATTAGGATTCTCTTTTTCACCTGTTCCTTAAAACACTAGTGCTTAGGAAATCTATTGGAGGCAGAAGCAGTCAAGGGTAGCTTAGGGTTAGGGTTAGGGTTAGGGTGAGGGTTAGGGTATGGCTTAGGGTACGGGTTCGGGGAGGGGTTCGGGTAGGGCGTAGGGTATGGTTTAGGGTTAGGGTTAGGGTTAGTGTTAGGGTTAGGGCTCGGTTTAGGGTACGGGTTAGGATTAGGGTACGCGTTAGTGTTAGGGTAGGGGTTAGGGTTAGGGTACGCGATAGGGTGAGGTTAGTTATTAAACCTATCCCACTCTCTAGATACCCCTTAGCACGTAAAGGAATATTATTTGGGGGTCCAGCCATGGAGAAGAGTTTAGACACTAGGAGAAGATAAGGAACACACCCATTATCAAGAAATCACATTAGGATTCTCTTTCTAACCTGTTCCTTAAAACACTAGTGCTTAGGAAATCTATTGGAGTCAGAAGCAGTGAAGGGTAGCTTAGGGTTAGGGTGAGGGTTAGGGTACGGCTTAGGGTACGGGTTCGGGGAGGGGTTCGGGTAGGGCGTAGAGTATTGGTTAGGGTTAGGGTTAGGGCTAGTGTTAGGGTTAGGGCTCGGTTTAGGGTACGGGTTAGGATTAGGGTACGCGTTAGGGTTAGGGTAGGGGTTAGGGTTAGGGAACGCGTTAGGGTGAGGGTAGTTATTAAACCTATCCCACTCTCTAGATACCCCTTAGCACGTAAAGGAATATTATTTGGGGGTCCAGCCATGGAGAAGAGTTTAGACACGAGGAGAAGATAAGGAACACACCCATTATCAAGAAATCACATTAGGATTCTCTTTTTAACCTTTTCCTTAAAACACTAGTGCTTAGGAAATCTATTGGAGGCAGAAGCCGTCAAGGGTAGCTTAGGGTTAGGGTTAGGGTTAGGGTGAGGGTTAGGGTACGGTTTAGGGTACGGGTTCAGGGAGGGGTTCGGGTAGGGCGTAGGGTATGGGTTAGGGTTAGGGTTAGAGTTAGTGTTAGGGTTAGGGCTCGGTTTAGGGTACGGGTTAGGATTAGGGTACGCGCTAGGGTTAGGTTAGGGGTTAGAGTTAGGGTACGCGTTAGGGTGAGGATAGTTATTAAACCTATCCCACTCTCTAGATACCCCTTAGCACGTAAAGGAATATTGTTTGGGGGTCCAGCCATGGAGAAGAGTTTAGACACTAGGAGAAGATAAGGAACACACCCATTATCACGAAATCATATTAGGATTCTCTTTTTAACCTGTTCCTTAAAACACTAGTGCTTAGGAAATCTATTGGAGGCAGAAGCAGTCAAGGGTAGCTTAGGGTTAGTGGTAGGGTTAGGGTGAGGGCTAGGGTATGGCTTAGGGTACGGGTTCGGGGAGGGGTTCGGGTAGGGCGTAGGGTATGGGTTAGGGTTAGGGTTAGGGCTAGTGTTAGGTTTAGGGCTCGGTTTAGGGTACGGGTTAGGATTAGGGTACGCGTTAGGGTTAGGGTAGGGGTTAGGGTTAGTGTACGCGTTAGGGTGAGGGTAGTTATTAAACCTATCCCACTCTCTAGATACCCCTTAGCACGTACAGGAATATTATTGGGGGTCCAGCCATGGAGAAGAGTTTAGACACTAGGAGAAGATAAGGAACACACCCATTATCACGAAATCACATTAGGATTCTCTTTTTAACCTGTTCCTTAAAACACTAGTGCTTACGAAATCTATTGGAGGCAGAAGCCGTCAAGGGTAGCTTAGGGTTAGGGTTAGGGTTAGGGTGAGGGTTAGGGTACGGCTTAGGGTACGGGTTCGGGGAGGGGTTCGGGTAGGGCGTAGGGTATGGGTTAGGGTTAGGGTTAGTGTTAGTGTTAGGGTTAGGGCTCGGTTTAGGGTACGGGTTAGGATTAGGGTACGCGTTAGGGTTAGGGTAGGGGTTAGGGTTAGTGTACGCGTTAGGGTGAGGGTAGTTATTAAACCTATCCCACTCTCTAGATACCCCTTAGCACGTACAGGAATATTATTGGGGGTCCAGCCATGGAGAAGAGTTTAGACACTAGGAGAAGATAAGGAACACACCCATTATCACGAAATCACATTAGGATTCTCTTTTTAACCTGTTCCTTAAAACACTAGTGCTTAGGAAATCTATTGGAGGCAGAAGCAGTCAAGGGTAGCTTAGGGTTAGGGTGAGGGTTAGGGTACGGCTTAGGGTACGGGTTCGGGGAGGGTTTCGGGTAGGGCGTAGGGTATTGGTTAGGGTTAGGGTTAGAGCTAGTGTTAGGTTTAGGGATCGGTTTAGGGTACGGGTTAGGATTAGGGTACGCGCTAGGGTTAGGGTAGGGGTTAGGGTTAGGGAACGCGTTAGGGTGAGGGTAGTTATTAAACCTATCCCACTCTCTAGATACCCCTTAGCACGTAAAGGAATATTATTTGGGGGTCCAGCCATGGAGAAGAGTTTAGACACGAGGAGAAGATAAGGAACACACCCATTATCAAGAAATCACATTAGGATTCTCTTTTTAACCTGTTCCTTAAAACACTAGTGCTTAGGAAATCTATTGGAGGCAGAAGCCGTCAAGGGTAGCTTAGGGTTAGGGTTAGGGTTAGGGTGAGGGTTAGGGTACAGTTTAGGGTACGGGTTCAGGGAGGGGTTCGGGTAGGGCGTAGGGTATGGGTTAGGGTTAGGGTTAGGGTTAGTGTTATGGTTAGGGCTCGGTTTAGGGTACGGGTTAGGATTAGGGTACGCGTTAGGGTTAGGGTAGGGGTTAGGGTTAGGGTACGTGTTAGGGTGAGGGTAGTTATTAAACCTATCACACTCTCTAGATACCCCTTAGCACATAAAGGAATATTATTTGGGGGTCCAGCCATGGAGAAGAGTTTAGACACGAGGAGAAGATAAGGAACACACCCATTATCACGAAATCACATTAGGATTCTCTTTTTAACGTGTTCCTTAAAACACTAGTGCTTAGGAAATCTATTGGAGGCAGAAGCATTCAAGGGTAGCTTAGGGTTAGGGTTAGGGTTAGGGTGAGGGTTAGGGTATGGCTTAGGGTACGGGTTCGGGGAGGGGTTCGGGTAGGGCGTAGGGTATGGGTTAGGGTTAGGGTTAGGTTCAGTGTTAGGGTTAGGGCTCGGTTTAGGGTACGGGTTAGGATTAGGGTACGTGTTAGTGTTAGGGTAGGGGTTAGGGTTAGGGTACGCGATAGGGTGAGGTTAGTTATTAAATCTATCCCACTCTGTAGATACCCCTTAGCACGTAAAGGAATATTATTTGGTGGTCCAGCCATGGAGAAGAGTTTAGACACGAGGAGAAGATAAGGAACACACCCATTATCAAGAAATCACATTAGGATTCTCTTTTTAACCTGTTCCTTAAAACACTAGTGCTTAGGAAATCTATTGGAGGAAGAAGCAGTCAAGGGTAGCTTAGGGTTAGGGTTAGGGTTAGGGTGAGGGTTAGGGTACGACTTAGGGTACGGGTTCGGGGAGGGGTTCGGGTAGGGCGTAGGGTATGGGTTAGGGTTAGGGTTAGGGTTAGTGTTAGGGTTAGGGCTCGGTTAAGGGTACAGGTTAGGATTAGGGTACGCGTTAGTGTTAGGGTAGTGGTTAGGGTTAGGGTACGCTTTAGGGTGAGGGTAGTTATTAAACCTATCCCACTCTCTAGATACCCCTTAGCACGTAAAGTAATATTATTTGGGGTTCCAGCCATGGAGAAGAGTTTAGACACTAGGAGAAGATAAGGAACACACCCATTATCAAGAAATCACATTAGGATTCTCTTTTTAACCTGTTCCTTAAAACACTAGTGCTTAGGAAATCTATTGGAGGCAGAAGCCGTCAAGGGTAGCTTAGGGTTAGGTTTAGGGTTAGGGTGAGGGTCAGGGTACGGCTTAGGGTACGGGTTCAGGGAGGGGTTCGGGTAGGGCGTAGGGTATGGGTTAGGGTTACGGTTAGGGTTAGTGTTAGGGTTAGGGCTCGGTTTAGGGTACGGGTTAGGATTAGGGTACGCGTTAGGGTTAGGGTAGGGGTTAGGGTTAGTGTACGCGTTAGGGAGAGGGTAGTTATTAAACCTATCCCACTCTCTAGATACCCCTTAGCACGTACAGGAATATTATTTGGGGGTCCAGCCATGGAGAAGAGTTTAGACACGAGGAGAAGATAAGGAACACACCCATTATCAAGAAATCACATTAGGATTCTCTTTTTCACCTGTTCCTTAAAACACTAGTGCTTAGGAAATCTATTGGAGGCAGAAGCAGTCAAGGGTAGCTTAGGGTTAGGGTTAGGGTTAGGGTGAGGGTTAGGGTATGGCTTAGGGTACGGGTTCGGGGAGGGGTTCGGGTAGGGCGTAGGGTATGGTTTAGGGTTAGGGTTAGGGTTAGTGTTAGGTTTAGGGCTCGGTTTAGGGTACGGGTTAGGATTAGGGTACGCGTTAGTGTTAGGGTAGGGGTTAGGGTTAGGGTACGCGATAGGGTGAGGTTAGTTATTAAACCTATCCCACTCTCTAGATACCCCTTAGCACGTAAAGGAATATTATTTGGGGGTCCAGCCATGGAGAAGAGTTTAGACACTAGGAGAAGATAAGGAACACACCCATTATCAAGAAATCACATTAGGATTCTCTTTTTAACCTGTTCCTTAAAACACTAGTGCTTAGGAAATCTATTGGAGGCAGAAGCAGTCAAGGGTAGCTTAGGGTTAGGGTGAGGGTTAGGGTACGGCTTAGGGTACGGGTTCGGGGAGGGGTTCGGGTAGGGCGTAGAGTATTTGTTAGGGTTAGGGTTAGGGCTAGTGTTAGGGTTAGGGCTCGGTTTAGGGTACGGGTTAGGATTAGGGTACGCGTTAGGGTTAGGGTAGGGGTTAGGGTTAGTGTACGCGTTAGGGTGAGGGTAGTTATTAAACCTATCCCACTCTCTAGATACCCCTTAGCACGTACAGGAATATTATTGGGGGTCCAGCCATGGAGAAGAGTTTAGACACTAGGAGAAGATAAGGAACACACCCATTATCACGAAATCACATTAGGATTCTCTTTTTAACCTGTTCCTTAAAACACTAGTGCTTACGAAATCTATTGGAGGCAGAAGCCGTCAAGGGTAGCTTAGGGTTAGGGTTAGGGTTAGGGTGAGGGTTAGGGTACGGCTTAGGGTACGGGTTCGGGGAGGGGTTCGGGTAGGGCGTAGGGTATGGGTTAGGGTTAGGGTTAGGGTTAGTGTTAGGGTTAGGGCTCGGTTTAGGGTACGGGTTAGGATTAGGGTACGCGTTAGGGTTAGGGTAGGGGTTAGGGTTAGTGTACGCGTTAGGGTGAGGGTAGTTATTAAACCTATCCCACTCTCTAGATACCCCTTAGCACGTACAGGAATATTATTGGGGGTCCAGCCATGGAGAAGAGTTTAGACACTAGGAGAAGATAAGGAACACACCCATTATCACGAAATCACATTAGGATTCTCTTTTTAACCTGTTCCTTAAAACACTAGTGCTTAGGAAATCTATTGGAGGCAGAAGCAGTCAAGGGTAGCTTAGGGTTAGGGTTAGGGTTAGGGTGAGGGTTAGGGTATGGCTTAGGGTACGGGTTCGGGGAGGGGTTCGGGTAGGGCGTAGGGTATGTGTTAGGTATAGGGTTATGGCTAGTGTTAGGTTTAGGGCTCGGTTTAGGGTATGGGTTAGGATTAGGGTACGCGCTAGGGTTAGGGTAGGGGTTAGGGTTAGGGTACGCGTTAGGGTGGGGGTAGTTATTAAACCTATCACACTCTCTAGATACCCCTTAGCAGGTAAAGGAATATTATTTGGGGGTCCAGCCATGGAGAAGAGTTTAGACACGAGGATAAGATAAGGAACACACCCATTATCAAGAAATCACATTTGGATTCTCTTTTCACCTGTTCCTTAAAACACTAGTGCTTAGGAAATCTATTGGAGGCAGAAGCAGTCAAGGGTAGCTTAGGGTTAGGGTGAGGGTTAGGGTACGGCTTAGGGTACGGGTTCGGGGAGGGGTTCGGGTAGGGCGTAGAGTATTGGTTAGGGTTAGGGTTAGGGCTAGTGTTAGGGTTAGGGCTCGGTTTAGGGTACGGGTTAGGATTAGGGTACGCGTTAGGGTTAGGGTAGGGGTTAGGGTTAGGGAACGCGTTAGGGTGAGGGTAGTTATTAAACCTATCCCACTCTCTAGATACCCCTTAGCACGTAAAGGAATATTATTTGGGGGTCCAGCCATGGAGAAGAGTTTAGACACGAGGAGAAGATAAGGAACACACCCATTATCACGAAATCATATTAGGATTCTCTTTTTAACCTGTTCCTTAAAACACTAGTGCTTAGGAAATCTATTGGAGGCAGAAGCAGTCAAGGGTAGCTTAGGGTTAGTGTTAGGGTTAGGGTGAGGGCTAGGGTATGGCTTAGGGTACGGGTTCGGGGAGGGGTTCGGGTAGGGCGTAGGGTATGGGTTAGGGTTAGGGTTAGGGCTAGTGTTAGGTTTAGGGCTCGGTTTAGGGTACGGGTTAGGATTAGGGTACGCGTTAGGGTTAGGGTAGGGGTTAGGGTTAGTGTACGCGTTAGGGTGAGGGTAGTTATTAAACCTATCCCACTCTCTAGATACCCCTTAGCACGTACAGGAATATTATTGGGGGTCCAGCCATGGAGAAGAGTTTAGACACTAGGAGAAGATAAGGAACACACCCATTATTACGAAATCACATTAGGATTCTCTTTTTAACCTGTTCCTTAAAACACTAGTGCTTACGAAATCTATTGGAGGCAGAAGCCGTCAAGGGTAGCTTAGGGTTAGGGTTAGGGTTAGGGTGAGGGTTAGGGTACGGCTTAGGGTACGGGTTCGGGGAGGGGTTCGGGTAGGGCGTAGGGTATGGGTTAGGGTTAGGGTTAGGGTTAGTGTTAGGGTTAGGGCTCGGTTTAGGGTACGGGTTAGGATTAGGGTACGCGTTAGGGTTAGGGTAGGGGTTAGGGTTAGTGTACGCGTTAGGGTGAGGGTAGTTATTAAACCTATCCCACTCTCTAGATACCCCTTAGCACGTACAGGAATATTATTGGGGGTCCAGCCATGGAGAAGAGTTTAGACACTAGGAGAAGATAAGGAACACACCCATTATCACGAAATCACATTAGGATTCTCTTTTTAACCTGTTCCTTAAAACACTAGTGCTTAGGAAATCTATTGGAGGCAGAAGCAGTCAAGGGTAGCTTAGGGTTAGGGTTAGGGTTAGGGTGAGGGTTAGGGTATGGCTTAGGGTACGGGTTCGGGGAGGGGTTCGGGTAGGGCGTAGGGTATGTGTTAGGTATAGGGTTATGGCTAGTGTTAGGTTTAGGGCTCGGTTTAGGGTATGGGTTAGGATTAGGGTACGCGCTAGGGTTAGGGTAGGGGTTAGGGTTAGGGTACGCGTTAGGGTGGGGGTAGTTATTAAACCTATCACACTCTCTAGATACCCCTTAGCAGGTAAAGGAATATTATTTGGGGGTCCAGCCATGGAGAAGAGTTTAGACACGAGGATAAGATAAGGAACACACCCATTATCAAGAAATCACATTAGGATTCTCTTTTCACCTGTTCCTTAAAACACTAGTGCTTAGGAAATCTATTGGAGGCAGAAGCAGTCAAGGGTAGCTTAGGGTTAGGGTTAGGGTTAGGGTGAGGGTTAGGGTATGGCTTAGGGTACGGGTTCGGGGAGGGGTTCGGGTAGGGCGTAGGGTATGGGTTAGGGTTAGGGTTAGGGTTAGTGTTAGGGTTAGGGCTCGGTTTAGGGTACGGGTTAGGATTAGGGTACGCGTTAGTGTTAGGGTAGGGGTTAGGTTTAGGGTACTCGATAGGGTGAGGTTAGTTATTAAACCTATCCCACTCTCTAGATACCCCTTAGCACGTAAAAGAATATTATTTGGGGATCCAGCCATGGAGAAGAGTTTAGACACTAGGAGAAGATAAGGAACACACCCATTATCAAGAAATCACATTAGGATTCTCTTTTTAACCTGTTCCTTAAAACACTAGTGCTTAGGAAATCTATTGGAGGCAGAAGCAGTCAAGGGTAGCTTAGGGTTAGGGTGAGGGTTAGGGTACGGCTTAGGGTACGGGTTCGGGGAGGGTTTCGGGTAGGGCGTAGGGTATTGGTTAGGGTTAGGGTTAGAGCTAGTGTTAGGTTTAGGGATCGGTTTAGGGTACGGGTTAGGATTAGGGTACGCGTTAGGGTTAGGGTAGGGGTTAGGGTTAGGGAACGCGTTAGGGTGAGGGTAGTTATTAAACCTATCCCACTCTCTAGATACCCCTTAGCACGTAAAGGAATATTATTTGGGGGTCCAGCCATGGAGAAGAGTTTAGACACGAGGAGAAGATAAGGAACACACCCATTATCAAGAAATCACATTAGGATTCTCTTTTTAACCTGTTCCTTAAAACACTAGTGCTTAGGAAATCTATTGGAGGCAGAAGCCGTCAAGGGTAGCTTAGGGTTAGGGTTAGGGTTAGGGTGAGGGTTAGGGTACAGTTTAGGGTACGGGTTCAGGGAGGGGTTCGGGTAGGGCGTAGGGTATGCGTTAGGGTTAGGGTTAGAGTTAGTGTTAGGGTTAGGGCTCGGTTTAGGGTACGGGTTAGGATTAGGGTACGCGCTAGGATTAGGGTAGGGGTTAGAGTTAGGGTACGCGTTAGGGTGAGGGTAGTTATTAAACCTATCCCACTCTCTAGATACCCCTTAGCACGTAAAGGAATATTGTTTGGGGGTCCAGCCATGGAGAAGAGTTTAGAAACTAGGAGAAGATAAGGAACACACCCATTATCACGAAATCATATTAGGATTCTCTTTTTAACCTGTTCCTTAAAACACTAGTGCTTAGGAAATCTATTGGAGGCAGAAGCAGTCAAGGGTAGCTTAGGGTTAGTGTTAGGGTTAGGGTGAGGGCTAGGGTATGGCTTAGGGTACGGGTTCGGGGAGGGGTTCGGGTAGGGCGTAGGGTATGGGTTAGGGTTAGGGTTAGGGCTAGTGTTAGGTTTAGGGCTCGGTTTAGGGTACGGGTTAGGATTAGGGTACGCGTTAGGGTTAGGATAGGTGTTAGGGTTAGGATACGCGTTAGGGTGAGGGTAGTTATTAAACCTATCCCACTCTCTAGATACCCCTTAGCACGTAAAGGAATATTATTTGGGGGTCCAGCCATGGAGAAGAGTTTAGACACGAGGAGAAGATAAGGAACACACCCATTATCAAGAAATCACATTAGGATTCTCTTTTTAAACTGTTCCTTAAAACACTAGTGCTTAGGAAATCTATTGGAGGCAGAAGCCGTCAAGGGTAGCTTAGGGTTAGGGTTAGGGTTAGGGTGAGGGTTAGGGTACGGCTTACGATACGGGTTCGGGGAGGGGTTCGGGTAGGGCGTAGGGTATGGGTTAGGGTTAGGGTTAGGGCTAGTGTTAGGGTTAGGGCTCGGTTTAGGGTACGGGTTAGGATTAGGGTATGCGTTAGGGTTAGGGTAGGGGTTAGGGTTAGGGTACGCGTTAGGGTGAGGGTACTTATTAAACCTATCCCACTCTCTAGATACCCCTTAGCACGTAAAGGAATATTATTTGGGGGTCCAGCCATGGAGAAGAGTTTAGATACGAGGAGAAGATAGGAACACACCCATTATCAAGAAATCACATTAGGATTCTCCTTTAAACCTGTTCCTTAAATCACTAGTGCTTAGGAAATCTATTGGAGGCAGAAGCCGTTAAGGGTAGCCTAGGGTTAGGGTTAGGGTTAGGGTGAGGGTTAGGGTACGGCTTAGGGTACGGGTTCGGGGAGGGATTCGGGTAGGGCGTAGGGTATGGGTTAGAGTTAGGGTTAGGGTTAGTGTTAGGGTTAGGGCTCAGTTTAGGGTACGGGTTAGGATTAGGGTACGCATTAGTGTTAGGGTAGGGGTTAGGGTTAGGGTACGCTTTAGGGTGAGGGTAGTTATTAAACCTATCCCACTCTCTAGATACCCCTTAGCACGTAAAGGAATATTATTTGGGGGTCCAGCCATGGAGAAGAGTTTAGAAACGAGGAGAAGATAAGGAACACACCCATTATCAAGAAATCACATTAGGATTCTCTTTTCACCTGTTCCTTAAAACACTAGTGCTTAGGAAATCTATTGGAGGCAGAAGCAGTCAAGGGTAGCTTAGGGTTAGGGTTAGGGTTAGGGTGAGGGTTAGGGTATGGCTTAGGGTACGGGTTCGGGGAGGGGTTCGGGTAGGGCGTAGGGTATGGTTTAGGGTTAGGGTTAGGGTTAGTGTTAGGGTTAGGGCTCGGTTTAGGGTACGGGTTAGGATTAGGGTACGCGTTAGTATTAGGATAGGGGTTAGGGTTAGGGTACTCGATAGGGTGAGGTTAGTTATTAAACCTATCCCACTCTCTAGATACCCCTTAGCACGTAAAGGAATATTATTTGGGGGTCCAGCCATGGAGAAGAGTTTAGACACTAGGAGAAGATAAGGAACACACCCATTATCAAGAAATCACATTAGGATTCTCTTTTTAACCTGTTCCTTAAAACACTAGTGCTTAGGAAATCTATTGGAGGCAGAAGCAGTCAAGGGTAGCTTAGGGTTAGGGTGAGGGTTAGGCTACGGCTTAGGGTACGGGTTCGGGGAGGGGTTCGGGTAGGGCGTAGGGTATGGGTTAGGGTTAGGGTTAGGGTTAGTGTTAGGGTTAGGGCTCGGTTTAGGGTACGGGTTAGGATTAGGGTACTCGTTAGGGTTAGGGTAGCGGTTAGGGTTAGGGTACGCGTTAGGGTGAGGGTAGTTATTAAACCTATCACACTCTCTAGATACCCCTTAGCACGTAAAGGAATATTATTTGGGGGTCGAGCCATGGAGAAGAGTTTAGACACTAGGAGAAGATAAGGAACACACCCATTATCAAGAAATCACATTAGGATTCTCTTTTTAACCTGTTCCTTAAAACACTTGTGCTTAGGAAATCTATTGGAGTCAGAAGCAGTCAAGGGTAGCTTAGGGTTACGGTTAGGGTTAGGGTGAGGGTTAGGGTATGGCTTAGGGTACGGGTTCGGGGAGGGGTTCGGGTAGGGCGTAGGGTATGGGTTAGGTATAGGGTTAGGGCTAGTGTTAGGTTTAGGGCTCGGTTTAGGGTATGGGTTAGGATTAGGGTACGTGCTAGGGTTAGGGTAGGGGTTAGGGTTAGGGTACGCGTTAGGGTGGGGGTAGTTATTAAACCTATCACACTCTCTAGATACCCCTTAGCACGTAAAGGAATATTATTTGGGGGTCCAGCCATGGAGAAGAGTTTAGACACGAGGAGAAGATAAGGAACACACCCATTATCAAGAAATCACATTAGGATTCTCTTTTCACCTGTTCCTTAAAACACTACTGCTTAGGAAATCTATTGGAGACAGAAGCAGTCAAGGGTAGCTTAGGGTAGGGTTAGGGTTAGGGTGAGGGATAGGGTATGGCTTAGGGTACGGGTTCGGGGAGGGGTTCGGGTAGGGCGTAGGGTATGGGTTAGGGATAGGGTTAGGGCTCGGTTTAGGGTACGGGTTAGGATTAGGGTACGCGTTATTGTTAGGGTAGGGGTTAGGGTTAGGGTACGCGATAGGGTGAGGTTAGTTATTAAACCTATCCCACTCTCTAGATACCCCTTAGCACGTAAAGGAATATTATTTGGGGGTCCAGCCATGGAGAAGAGTTTAGACACTTGGAGAAGATAAGGAACACACCCATTATTAAGAAATCACATTAGGATTCTCTTTTTAATCTGTTCCTTAAAACACTAGTGCTTAGGAAATCTATTGGAGGCAGAAGCAGTCAAGGGTAGCTTAGGGTTAGGGTTAGGGTTAGGGTGAGGGTTAGGGTACAGCTTAGGGTACGGGTTCGGGGAGGGGTTCGGGTAGGGTGTAGGGTATGGGTTAGGGTTAGGGTTAGGGCTAGGGTTAGGGTTAGGGCTCGGTTTAGGGTACGGGTTAGGATTAGGGTACGCGTTAGGGTTAGGGTAGGGGTTAGGGTTAGGGTACGCGTCAGGGTGAGGGTAGTTATTAAACCTATCCCACTCTCTAGATACCCCTTAGCACGTAAAGGAATATTATTTGGGGGTCCAGCCATGGAGAAGAGTTTAGACACGAGGAGAAGATAAGGAACACACCCATTATTAAGAAATCACATTAGGATTCTCTTTTTAACCTGTTCCTTAAAACACTTGTGCTTAGGAAATCTATTGGAGGCAGAAGCAGTCATGGGTAGCTTAGGGTTAGGGTTAGGGTTAGGGTACGGCTTAGGGTACGGGTTCGGGGAGGGTTTCGGGTAGGGCGTAGGGTATGGTTTAGTGGTTAGGGTTAGGGCTAGTGTTAGGGTTAGGGCTCGGTTTAGGGTACAGGTTAGGATTAGGGTACGCGTTAGGGTTAGGGTAGGGGTTAGGGTTAGTGTACGTGTTAGGGTGAGGGTAATTATTAAACCTATCCCACTCTCTAGATACCCCTTAGCACGTACAGGAATATTATTGGTGGTCCAGCCATGGAGAAGAGTTTAGACACTAGGAGAAGATAAGGAACACACCCATTATCACGAAATCACATTAGGATTCTCTTTTTAACATTTTCGTTAAAACACTAGTGCTTAGGAAATCTATTGGAGGCAGAAGCAGTCAAGGGTAGCTTAGGGTTAGGGTTAGGGTTAGGGTGAGGGTTAGGATATGGCTTACGGTACGGGTGCGGGGAGGGGTTCGGGTAGGGCGTAGGGTATGGGTTAGGGTTAGGGTTAGGGTTAGTGTTAGGGTTAGGGCTCGGTTTAGGGTACGGGTTAGGATTAGGGTACACGTTAGGGTTAGGGTAGGGGTTAGGGTTAGGGTACGCGTTAGGGTGGGGGTAGTTATTAAACCTATCACACTCTCTAGATACCCCTTAGCACGTAAAGGAATATTATTTGGGGGTCCAGCCATGGAGAAGAGTTTAGACACTAGGAGAAGATAAGGAACACACCCATTATCACGAAATCACATTAGGATTCTCTTTTTAACCTGTTCCTTAAAACACTAGTGCTTAGGAAATCTATTGGAGGCAGAAGCAGTCAAGGGTAGCTTAGGGTTAGGGTTAGGGTTAGGGTGAGGGTTAGGGTGCGGCTTAGGGTACGGGTTCGGGGAGGGGTTCGGGTAGGGCGTAGGGTATGGTTTAGGGTTAGGGTTAGGGCTAGTGTTAGGGTTAGGGCTCGGTTTAGGGTAAGGGTTAGGATTAGGGTACGCGCTAGGGTTAGGGTAGGGGTTAGGGTTAGGGTACGCGTTAGGGTGAGGGTAGTTATTAAACCTATCACACTCTCTAGATACCCCTTAGCACGTAAAGGACTATTATTTGGGGGTCCAGCCATGGAGAAGAGTTTAGACACGAGGAGAAGATAAGGAACACACCCATTATCAAGAAATCACATTAGGATTCTCTTTTTAACCTGTTCCTTAAAACACTAGTTCTTAGGAAATCTATTGGAGGCAGAAGCCGTCAAGGGTAGCTTAGGGTTAGGGTTAGGGTTCGGGTGAGGGTTAGGGTACGGTTTAGGGTATGGGTTCAGGGAGGGGTTCGGGTAGGGCGTAGGGTATGGGTTAGGGTTAGGGTTAGGGTTAGTGTTAGGGTTAGGGCTCAGTTTAGGGTACGGGTTAGGATTAGGTACGCGTTAGTGTTAGGGTAGGGGTTAGGGTTAGGGTACGCTTTAGGGTGAGGGTAGTTATTAAACCTATCCCACTCTCTAGATACCCCTTAGCACGTAAAGGAATATTATTTGTGGGTCCAGCCATGGAGAAGGGTTTAGACACTAGGAGAAGATAAGGAACACACCCATTATCAAGAAATCACAATATGATTCTCTTTTTAAACTGTTCCTTAAAACACTAGTGCTTAGGAAATCTATTGGAGGCAGAAGCAGTCAAGGGTAGCTTAGGGTTAGGGTTAGGGTGAGGGTTAGGGTACGGCTTAGGGTACGGGTTCGGGGAGGGTTTCGGGTAGGGCGTAGGGTATGGGTTAGTGTTAGGGTTAGGGTTAGTGTTAGGGTTAGGGCTGGGTTTAGGGTACGGGTTAGGATTAGGGTACTCGTTAGGGTTAGGGTAGCGGTTAGGGTTAGGGTACGCGTTAGGGTGAGGGTAGTTATTAAACCTATCACACTCTCTAGATACCCCTTAGCACGTAAAGGAATATTTTTTGGGGGTCGAGCCATGGAGAAGAGTTTAGACACTAGGAGAAGATAAGGAACACACACATTATCACGAAATCACATTAGGATTCTCTTTTTAACCTGTTCCTTAAAACACTAGTGCTTAGGAAATCTATTGGAGGCAGAAGCAGTCAAGGGTAGCTTAGGGTTAGTGTTAGGGTTAGGGTGAGGGTTAGGGTACGGCTTAGGGTACGGGTTCGGGGAGGGGTTCGGGTAGGGCGTAGGGTATGGGTTAGGGTTAGGGTTAGGGCTAGTGTTAGGGTTAGGGCTCGGTTTAGGGTACGGGTTAGGATTAGGGTACGCGTTAGGGTTTGGGTAGGGGTTAGGGTTAGGGTACGCGTTAGGGTGAGGGTAGTTATTAAGCCTATCCCACTCTCTAGATACCCCTTAGCACGTAAAGGAATATTATTTCGGGGTCCAGCCATGGAGAAGAGTTTAGACACGAGGAGAAGATAAGGAACACACCCATTATCAAGAAATCACATTAGGATTCTCTTTTTAACATGTTCCTTAAAACACTAGTGCTTAGGAAATCTATTGGAGGCAGAAGCCGTCAAGGGTAGCTTAGGGTTACGGTTAGGGTTAGGGTGAGGGTTAGGGTACGGTTTAGGGTACGGGTTCAGGGAGGGGTTCGGGTAGGAAGTAGGGTATTGGTTAGGGTTAGGGTTAGAGTTAGTGTTAGGGATAGGGCTCGGTTTAGGGTACGGGTTAGGATTAGGGTACGCGTTAGGGTTAGGGTAGGGGTTAGGGTTAGGGTACGCGTTAGGGTGAGGGTAGTTATTAAACCTATCCCACTCTCTAGATACCCCTTAGCACGTAAAGGAATATTATTTGGGGGTCCAGCCATGGAGAAGAGTTTAGACACGAGGAGAAGATAAGGAACACACCCATTATCAAGAAATCACATTAGGATTCTCTTTTTAACCTGTTCCTTAAAACACTTGTGCTTAGGAAATCTATTGGAGGCAGAAGCAGTCAAGGGTAGCTTAGGGTTAGGGTTAGGGTTAGGGTACGGCTTAGGGTACGGGTTCGGGGAGGGGTTCGCGTAGGGCGTAGAGTATGGGTTAGTGTTAGGGTTAGGGTTAGTGTTAGGGTTAGGGCTCGGTTTAGGGTACGGGTTAGGATTAGGGTACGCGTTAGGGTTAGGGTAGGTGTTAGGGTTAGGGTATGCGATAGGGTGAGGTTAGTTATTAAACCTATCCCACTCTCTAGATACCCCTTAGCACGTAAAGGAATATTATTTGGGGGTCCAGCCATGGAGAAGAGTTTCGACACTAGGAGAAGATAAGGAACACACCCATTATCAAGAAATCACATTAGGATTCTCTTTTTAACCTGTTCCTTAAAACAATAGTGCTTAGGAAATATATTGGAGGCAGAAGCCGTCAAGGGTAGCTTAGGGTTAGGGTTAGGGTTAGGGTGAGGGTTAGGGTACGGCTTAGGGTACGGGTTCGGGGAGGAGTTCGGGTAGGGCGTAGGGTATGGGTTAGGGTTAGGGTTAGGGCTAGTGTTAGGGTTAGGGCTCGGTTTAGGGTACGGGTTAGGATTAGGGTATGCGTTAGGGTTAGGGTAGGGGTTAGGGTTAGGGTACGCGTTAGGGTGAGGGTAGTTATTAAACCTATCCCACTCTCTAGATACCCCTTAGCACGTAAAGGAATATTATTTGGGGGTCCAGCCATGGAGAAGAGTTTAGACACGAGGAGAAGATAAGGAACACACCCATTATCAAGAAATCACATTAGGATTCTCTTTTAAACCTGTTCCTTAAATCACTAGTGCTTAGGAAATCTATTGGAGGCAGAAGCCGTCAAGGGTAGCTTAGGGTTAGGGTTAGGGTTAGGGTGAGGGTTAGGGTACGGCTTAAGGTACGGGTTCGGGGAGGGGTTCGGGTAGGGCGTAGGGTATGGGTTAAAGTTAGGGTTAGGGTTAGTGTTAGGGTTAGGGCTCAGTTTAGGGTACGGGTTAGGATTAGGGTACGTGTTAGGGTTAGGGTAGGGGTTAGGGTTAGTGTACGCGTTAGGGTGAGGGTAGTTATTAAACCTATCCCACTCTCTAGATACCCCTTAGCACGTACAGGAATATTATTGGGGGTCCAGCCATGGAGAAGAGTTTAGACACTAGGAGAAGATAAGGAACACACCCATTATCACGAAATCACATTAGGATTCTCTTTTTAACATTTTCCTTAAAACACTAGTGCTTAGGAAATCTATTGGAGGCAGAAGCAGTCAAGGGTAGCTTAGGGTTAGGGTTAGGGTTAGGGTGAGGGTTAGGGTACGGTTTAGGGTACGGGTTCAGGGAGGGGTTCGGGTAGGGCATAGGGTATGGGTTATGTTTAGGGTTAGAGTTAGTGTTAGGGTTAGGGCTCGGTTTAGGGTACGGGTTAGGATTAGGGTACGCGCTAGGTTTAGGGTAGGGGTTAGGGTTAGGGTACGCGTTAGGGTGAGGGTAGTTATTAAACCTATCACACTCTCTAGATACCCCTTAGCACATAAAGGAATATTATTTGGGTGTCCAGCCATGGAGAAGAGTTTAGACACGAGGAGAACACAAGGAACACACCCATTATCAAGAAATCACATTAGGATTCTCTTTTTAACATGTTCCTTAAAAGACTAGTGCTTAGGAAATCTATTGGAGGCAGAAGCCGTCAAGGGTAGCTTAGGGTTAGGGTTAGGGTTAGGGTGAGGGTTAGGGTACGGCTTAGGGTACGGGTTCAGGGAGGGGTTCGGGTAGGGCATAGGGTATGGGTTATGGTTAGGGTTAGGGCTAGTGTTAGGGTTAGGGCTCGGTTTAGGGTACGGGTTAGGATTAGGGTACGCGTTAGGGTTAGGGTAGGGGTTAGGGTTAGGGTACGCGTTAGGGTGAGGGTAGTTATTAAACCTATCCCATTCTCTAGATACCCCTTAGCACGTAAAGGAATATTATTTGGGGGTCCAGCCATGGAGAAGAGTTTAGACACGAGGAGAAGATAAGGAACACACCCATTATCAAGAAATCACATTAGGATTCTCTTTTTAACCTGTTCCTTAAAACACTTGTGCTTAGGAAATCTATTGGAGGCAGAAGCAGTCAAGGGTAGCTTAGGGATAGGGTTAGGGTTAGGGTGAGGGTTAGGGTACGGCTTAGGGTACGGGTTCGGGGAGGGGTTCGGGTAGGGCGTAGGCTATGGGTTAGGGTTAGGGTTAGGGTTAGTGTTAGGGTTAGGGCTCGGTTTAGGTTACGGGTTAGGATTAGGGTACGCGTTAGGGTTAGGGTAGGGGTTAGGGTTAGGGTATGCGATAGGGTGAGGTTAGTTATTAAACCTATCCCACTCTCTAGATACCCCTTAGCACGTAAAGGAATATTATTTGGGGGTCCAGCCATGGAGAAGAGTTTAGACACTAGGAGAAGATAAGGAACACACCCATTATCAAGAAATCACATTAGGATTCTCTTTTTAACCTGTTCCTTAAAACACTAGTGCTTAGGAAATCTATTGGAGGCAGAAGCCGTCAAGGGTAGCTTAGGGTTAGGGTTAGGGTTAGGGTGAGGGTTAGGGTACGGCTTACGATACGGTTTCGGGGAGGGGTTCGGGTAGGGCGTAGGGTATGGGTTAGGGTTAGGGTTAGGGCTAGTGTTAGGGTTAGGGCTCGGTTTAGGGTACAGGTTAGGATTAGGGTATGCGTTAGGGTTAGGGTAGGGGTTAGGTTTAGGGTACGCGTTAGGGTGAGGGTAGTTATTAAACCTATCCCACTCTCTAGATACCCCTTAGCACGTAAAGGAATATTATTTGGGGTCCAGCCATGGAGAAGGGTTTAGACACGAGGAGAAGATAAGGAACACACCCATTATCAAGAAATCACATTAGGATTCTCCTTTAAACCTGTTCCTTAAATCACTAGTGCTTAGGAAATCTATTGGAGGCAGAAGCCGTCAAGGGTAGCTTAGGGTTAGGTTTAGGGTTAGGGTGAGGGTTAGGGTACGGTTTAGGGTATGGGTTCAGGGAGGGGTTCGGGTAGGGCGTAGGGTATGGGTTAGGGTTAGGGTTAGAGTTAGTGTTAGGGTTAGGGCTCGGTTTAGGGTACGGGTTAGTATTAGGGTACGCGCTAGGGTTAGGGTAGGGGTTAGGGTTAGGGAACGCGTTAGGGTGAGGGTAGTTATTATACCTATCACACTCTCTAGATACCCCTTAGCACATAAAGGAATATTATTTGGGGTTCCAGCCATGGAGAAGAGTTTAGACACGAGGAGAAGATAAGGAACACACCCATTATCAAGAAATCACATTAGGATTCTCTTTTTAACCTGTTCCTTAAAACACTAGTGCTTAGGAAATCTATTGGAGGCAGAAGCCTTAAAGGGTAGCTTAGGGTTAGGGTTAGGGTTAGGGTGAGGGTTAGGGTACGGCTTATGATACGGGTTCGGGGAGGTGTTCGGGTAGGGCGTAGGGTATGGGTTAGGGTTAGGGTTAGGGCTAGTGTTAGGGTTAGGGCTCGGTTTAGGGTACGGGTTAGGATTAGGGTATGTGTTAGGGTTAGGGTAGGGGTTAGGGTTAGGGTACGCGTTAGGGTGAGGGTAGTTATTAAACCTATCCCACTCTCTAGATACCCCTTAGCACGTAAAGGAATATTATTTGGGGGTCCAGCCATGGAGAAGAGTTTAGACACGAGGAGAAGATAAGGAACACACCCATTATCAAGTAATCACATTAGGATTCTCCTTTAAACCTGTTCCTTAAATCACTAGTGCTTAGGAAATCTATTGGAGGCAGAAGCCGTCAAGGGTAGCCTAGGGTTAGGGTTAGGGTTAGGGTGAGGGTTAGGGTACGGCTTAGGGTACGGGTTCGGGGAGGGATTCGGGTAGGGCGTAGGGTATGGGTTAGAGTTAGGGTTAGGGTTAGTGTTAGGGTTAGGGCTCAGTTTAGGGTACGGGTTAGGATTAGGGTTCGCGTTAGTGTTAGGGTAGGGGTTAGGGTTAGGGTACGCTTTAGGGTGAGGGTAGTTATTAAACCTATCCCACTCTCTAGATACCCCTTAGCACGTAAAGGAATATTATTTGTGGGTCCAGCCATGGAGAAGGGTTTAGACACTAGGAGAAGATAAGGAACACACCCATTATCAAGAAATCACAATATGATTCTCTTTTTAAACTGTTCCTTAAAACACTAGTGCTTAGGAAATCTATTGGAGGCAGAAGCAGTCAAGGGTAGCTTAGGGTTAGGGTTAGGGTGAGGGTTAGGGTACGGCTTAGGGTACGGGTTCGGGGAGGGTTTCGGGTAGGGCGTAGGGTATGGGTTAGGGTTAGGGTTAGGGTTAGTGTTAGGGTTAGGGCTCGGTTTAGGGTACGGGTTAGGATTAGGGTACTCGTTAGGGTTAGGGTAGCGGTTAGGGTTAGGGTACGCGTTAGGGTGAGGGTAGTTATTAAACCTATCACACTCTCTAGATACCCCTTAGCACGTAAAGGAATATTTTTTGGGGGTCGAGCCATGGAGAAGAGTTTAGACACTAGGAGAAGATAAGGAACACACACATTATCACGAAATCACATTAGGATTCTCTTTTTAACCTGTTCCTTAAAACACTAGTGCTTAGGAAATCTATTGGAGGCAGAAGCAGTCAAGGGTAGCTTAGGGTTAGTGTTAGGGTTAGGGTGAGGGTTAGGGTACGGTTTAGGGTACGGGTTCGGGGAGGGGTTCGGGTAGGGCGTAGGGTATGGGTTAGGGTTAGGGTTAGGGCTAGTGTTAGGGTTAGGGCTCGGTTTAGGGTACGGGTTAGGATTAGGGTACGCGTTAGGGTTAGGGTAGGGGTTAGGGTTAGGGTACGCGTTAGGGTGAGGGTAGTTATTAAGCCTATCCCACTCTCTAGATACCCCTTAGCACGTAAAGGAATATTATTTCGGGGTCCAGCCATGGAGAAGAGTTTAGACACGAGGAGAAGATAAGGAACACACCCATTATCAAGAAATCACATTAGGATTCTCTTTTTAACATGTTCCTTAAAACACTAGTGCTTAGGAAATCTATTGGAGGCAGAAGCCGTCAAGGGTAGCTTAGGGTTAGGGTTAGGGTTAGGGTGAGGGTTAGGGTACGGTTTAGGGTACGGGTTCAGGGAGGGTTTCGGGTAGGGAGTAGGGTATTGGTTAGGGTTAGGGTTAGAGTTAGTGTTAGGGATAGGGCTCGGTTTAGGGTACGGGTTAGGATTAGGGTACGCGTTAGGGTTAGGGTAGGGGTTAGGGTTAGGGTACGCGTTAGGGTGAGGGTAGTTATTAAACCTATCCCACTCTCTAGATACCCCTTAGCACGTAAAGGAATATTATTTGGGGGTCCAGCCATGGAGAAGAGTTTAGACACGAGGAGAAGATAAGGAACACACCCATTATCAAGAAATCACATTAGGATTCTCTTTTTAACCTGTTCCTTAAAACACTTGTGCTTAGGAAATCTATTGGAGGCAGAAGCAGTCAAGGGTAGCTTAGGGTTAGGGTTAGGGTTAGGGTACGGCTTAGGGTACGGGTTCGGGGAGGGGTTCGCGTAGGGCGTAGGGTATGGGTTAGTGTTAGGGTTAGGGTTAGTGTTAGGGTTAGAGCTCGGTTTAGGGTACGGGTTAGGATTAGGGTACGCGTTAGGGTTAGGGTAGGTGTTAGGGTTAGGGTATGCGATAGGGTGAGGTTAGTTATTAAACCTATCCCACTCTCTAGATACCCCTTAGCACGTAAAGGAATATTATTTGGGGGTCCAGCCATGGAGAAGAGTTTCGACACTAGGAGAAGATAAGGAACACACCCATTATCAAGAAATCACATTAGGATTCTCTTTTTAACCTGTTCCTTAAAACACTAGTTCTTAGGAAATCTATTGGAGGCAGAAGCCGTCAAGGGTAGCTTAGGGTTAGGGTTAGGGTTAGGGTGAGGGTTAGGGTACGGTTTAGGGTATGGGTTCAGGGAGGGGTTCGGGTAGGGCGTAGGGTATGGGTTAGGGTTAGGGTTAGAGTTAGTGTTAGGGTTAGGGCTCGGTTTAGGGTACGGGTTAGTATTAGGGTACGCGCTAGGGTTAGGGTAGGGGTTAGGGTTAGGGAACGCGTTAGGGTGAGGGTAGTTATTATACCTATCACACTCTCTAGATACCCCTTAGCACATAAAGGAGTATTATTTGGGGGTCCAGCCATGGAGAAGAGTTTAGACACGAGGAGAATATAAGGAACACACCCATTATCAAGAAATCACATTAGGATTCTCTTTTTAACCTGTTCCTTAAAACACTAGTGCTTAGGAAATCTATTGGAGGCAGAAGCCGTCAAGGGTAGCTTAGGGTTAGGGTTAGGGTTAGGGTGAGGGTTAGGGTACGGCTTATGATACGGGTTCGGGGAGGTGTTCGGGTAGGGCGTAGGGTATGGCTTAGGGTTAGGATTAGGGCTAGTGTTAGGGTTAGGGCTCGGTTTAGGGTACGGGTTAGGATTAGGGTATGCGTTAGGGTTAGGGTAGGGGTTAGGGTTAGGGTACGCGTTAGGGTGAGGGTAGTTATTAAACCTATCCCACTCTCTAGATACCCCTTAGCACGTAAAGGAATATTATTTGGGGGTCCAGCCATGGAGAAGAGTTTAGACACGAGGAGAAGATAAGGAACACACCCATTATCAAGAAATCACATTAGGATTCTCCTTTAAACCTGTTCCTTAAATCACTAGTGCTTAGGAAATCTATTGGAGGCAGAAGCCGTCAAGGGTAGCCTAGGGTTAGGGTTAGGGTTAGGGTGAGGGTTAGGGTACGGCTTAGGGTACGGGTTCGGGGAGGGATTCGGGTAGGGCGTAGGGTATGGGTTAGAGTTAGGGTTAGGGTTAGTGTTAGGGTTAGGGCTCAGTTTAGGGTACGGGTTAGGATTAGGGTACGCGTTAGTGTTAGGGTAGGGGTTAGGGTTAGGGTACGCTTTAGGGTGAGGGTAGTTATTAAACCTATCCCACTCTCTAGATACCCCTTAGCACGTAAAGGAATATTATTTGTGGGTCCAGCCATGGAGAAGGGTTTAGACACTAGGAGAAGATAAGGAACACACCCATTATCAAGAAATCACAATATGATTCTCTTTTTAAACTGTTCCTAAAAACACTAGTGCTTAGGAAATCTATTGGAGGCAGAAGCAGTCAAGGGTAGCTTAGGGTTAGGGTTAGGGTGAGGGTTAGGGTACGGCTTAGGGTACGGGTTCGGGGAGGGTTTCGGGTAGGGCGTAGGGTATGGGTTAGGGTTAGGGTTAGGGTTAGTGTTAGGGTTAGGGCTGGGTTTAGGGTACGGGTTAGGATTAGGGTACTCGTTAGGGTTAGGGTAGCGGTTAGGGTTAGGGTACGCGTTAGGGTGAGGGTAGTTATTAAACCTATCACACTCTCTAGATACCCCTTAGCACGCAAAGGAATATTTTTTGGGGGTCGAGCCATGGAGAAGAGTTTAGACACTAGGAGAAGATAAGGAACACACACATTATCACGAAATCACATTAGGATTCTCTTTTTAACCTGTTCCTTAAAACACTAGTGCTTAGGAAATCTATTGGAGGCAGAAGCAGTCAAGGGTAGCTTAGGGTTAGTGTTAGGGTTAGGGTGAGGGTTAGGGTACGGCTTAGGGTACGGGTTCGGGGAGGGGTTCGGGTAGGGCGTAGGGTATGGGTTAGGGTTAGGGTTAGGGCTAGTGTTAGGGTTAGGGCTCGGTTTAGGGTACGGGTTAGGATTAGGGTACGCGTTAGGGTTAGGTTAGGGGTTAGGGTTAGGGTACGCGTTAGGGTGAGGGTAGTTATTAAGCCTATCCCACTCTCTAGATACCCCTTAGCACGTAAAGGAATATTATTTCGGGGTCCAGCCATGGAGAAGAGTTTAGACACGAGGAGAAGATAAGGAACACACCCATTATCAAGAAATCACATTAGGATTCTCTTTTTAACATGTTCCTTAAAACACTAGTGCTTAGGAAATCTATTGGAGGCAGAAGCCGTCAAGGGTAGCTTAGGGTTAGGGTTAGGGTTAGGGTGAGGGTTAGGGTACGGTTTAGGGTACGGGTTCAGGGAGGGTTTCGGGTAGGGAGTAGGGTATTGGTTAGGGTTAGGGTTAGAGTTAGTGTTAGGGATAGGGCTCGGTTTAGGGTACGGGTTAGGATTAGGGTACGCGTTAGGGTTAGGGTAGGGGTTAGGTTTAGGGTACGCGTTAGGGTGAGGGTAGTTATTAAACCTATCCCACTCTCTAGATACCCCTTAGCACGTAAAGGAATATTATTTGGGGGTCCAGCCATGGAGAAGAGTTTAGACACGAGGAGAAGATAAGGAACACACCCATTATCAAGAAATCACATTAGGATTCTCTTTTTAACCTGTTCCTTAAAACACTTGTGCTTAGGAAATCTATTGGAGGCAGAAGCAGTCAAGGGTAGCTTAGGGTTAGGGTTAGGGTTAGGGTACGGCTTAGGATACGGGTTCGGGGAGGGGTTCGCGTAGGGCGTAGGGTATGGGTTAGTGTTAGGGTTAGGGTTAGTGTTAGGGTTAGGGCTCGGTTTAGGGTACGGGTTAGGATTAGGGTACGCGTTAGGGTTAGGGTAGGGGTTAGGGTTAGGGAATGCGATAGGGTGAGGTTAGTTATTAAACCTATCCCACTCTCTAGATACCCCTTAGCACGTAAAGGAATATTATTTGGGGGTCCAGCCATGGAGAAGAGTTTCGACACTAGGAGAAGATAAGGAACACACCCATTATCAAGAAATCACATTAGGATTCTCTTTTTAACCTGTTCCTTAAAACACTAGTGCTTAGGAAATATATTGGAGGCAGAAGCCGTCAAGGGTAGCTTAGGGTTAGGGTTAGGGTTAGGGTGAGGGTTAGGGTACGGCTTAGGGTACGGGTTCGGGGAGGGGTTCGGGTAGGGCGTAGGGTATGGGTTAGGGTTAGGGTTAGGGCTAGTGTTAGGGTTAGGGCTCGGTTTAGGGTACGGTTTAGGATTAGGGTACGCGTTAGTGTTAGGGTAGGGGTTAGGGTTAGGGTACGCTTTAGGGTGAGGGTAGTTATTAAACCTATCCCACTCTCTAGATACCCCTTAGCACGTAAAGGAATATTATTTGTGGGTCCAGCCATGGAGAAGGGTTTAGACACTAGGAGAAGATAAGGAACACACCCATTATCAAGAAATCACAATATGATTCTCTTTTTAAACTGTTCCTTAAAACACTAGTGCTTAGGAAATCTATTGGAGGCAGAAGCAGTCAAGGGTAGCTTAGGGTTAGGGTTAGGGTGAGGGTTAGGGTACGGCTTAGGGTACGGGTTCGGGGAGGGTTTCGGGTAGGGCGTAGGGTATGGGTTAGGGTTAGGGTTAGGGTTAGTGTTAGGGTTAGGGCTGGGTTTAGGGTACGGGTTAGGATTAGGGTACTCGTTAGGGTTAGGGTAGCGGTTAGGGTTAGGGTACGCGTTAGGGTGAGGGTAGTTATTAAACCTATCACACTCTCTAGATACCCCTTAGCACGCAAAGGAATATTTTTTGGGGGTCGAGCCATGGAGAAGAGTTTAGACACTAGGAGAAGATAAGGAACACACACATTATCACGAAATCACATTAGGATTCTCTTTTTAACCTGTTCCTTAAAACACTAGTGCTTAGGAAATCTATTGGAGGCAGAAGCAGTCAAGGGTAGCTTAGGGTTAGTGTTAGGGTTAGGGTGAGGGTTAGGGTACGGCTTAGGGTACGGGTTCGGGGAGGGGTTCGGGTAGGGCGTAGGGTATGGGTTAGGGTTAGGGTTAGGGCTAGTGTTAGGGTTAGGGCTCGGTTTAGGGTACGGGTTAGGATTAGGGTACGCGTTAGGGTTAGGTTAGGGGTTAGGGTTAGGGTACGCGTTAGGGTGAGGGTAGTTATTAAGCCTATCCCACTCTCTAGATACCCCTTAGCACGTAAAGGAATATTATTTCGGGGTCCAGCCATGGAGAAGAGTTTAGACACGAGGAGAAGATAAGGAACACACCCATTATCAAGAAATCACATTAGGATTCTCTTTTTAACATGTTCCTTAAAACACTAGTGCTTAGGAAATCTATTGGAGGCAGAAGCCGTCAAGGGTAGCTTAGGGTTAGGGTTAGGGTTAGGGTGAGGGTTAGGGTACGGTTTAGGGTACGGGTTCAGGGAGGGTTTCGGGTAGGGAGTAGGGTATTGGTTAGGGTTAGGGTTAGAGTTAGTGTTAGGGATAGGGCTCGGTTTAGGGTACGGGTTAGGATTAGGGTACGCGTTAGGGTTAGGGTAGGGGTTAGGTTTAGGGTACGCGTTAGGGTGAGGGTAGTTATTAAACCTATCCCACTCTCTAGATACCCCTTAGCACGTAAAGGAATATTATTTGGGGGTCCAGCCATGGAGAAGAGTTTAGACACTAGGAGAAGATAAGGAACACACCCATTATCACGAAATCACATTAGGATTCTCTTTTTAACCTGTTCCTTAAAACACTTGTGCTTAGGAAATCTATTGGAGGCAGAAGCAGTCAAGGGTAGCTTAGGGTTAGGGTTAGGGTTAGGGTACGGCTTAGGGTACGGGTTCGGGGAGGGGTTCGCGTAGGGCGTAGGGTATGGGTTAGTGTTAGGGTTAGGGTTAGTGTTAGGGTTAGGGCTCGGTTTAGGGTACGGGTTAGGATTAGGGTACGCGTTAGGGTTAGGGTAGGGGTTAGGGTTAGGGTATGCGATAGGGTGAGGTTAGTTATTAAACCTATCCCACTCTCTAGATACCCCTTAGCACGTAAAGGAATATTATTTTGGGGGTCCAGCCATGGAGAAGAGTTTCGACACTAGGAGAAGATAAGGAACACACCCATTATCAAGAAATCACATTAGGATTCTCTTTTTAACCTGTTCCTTAAAACACTAGTGCTTAGGAAATATATTGGAGGCAGAAGCCGTCAAGGGTAGCTTAGGGTTAGGGTTAGGGTTAGGGTGAGGGTTAGGGTACGGCTTAGGGTACGGGTTCGGGGAGGGGTTCGGGTAGGGCGTAGGGTATGGGTTAGGGTTAGGGTTAGGGCTAGTGTTAGGGTTAGGGCTCGGTTTAGGGTACGGGTTAGGATTAGGGTATGCGTTAGGGTTAGGGTAGGGGTTAGGGTTAGGGTACGCGTTAGGGTGAGGGTAGTTATTAAACCTATCCCACTCTCTAGATACCCCTTAGCACGTAAAGGAATATTATTTGGGGGTCCAGCCATGGAGAAGAGTTTAGACACGAGGAGAAGATAAGGAACACACCCATTATCAAGAAATCACATTAGGATTCTCTTTTAAACCTGTTCCTTAAATCACTAGTGCTTAGGAAATCTATTGGAGGCAGAAGCCGTCAAGGGTAGCTTAGGGTTAGGGTTAGGGTTAGGGTGAGGGTTAGGGTACGGCTTAAGGTACGGGTTCGGGGAGGGGTTCGGGTAGGGCGTAGGGTATGGGTTAAAGTTAGGGTTAGGGTTAGTGTTAGGGTTAGGGCTCAGTTTAGGGTACGGGTTAGGATTAGGGTACGTGTTAGGGTTAGGGTAGGGGTTAGGGTTAGTGTACGCGTTAGGGTGAGGGTAGTTATTAAACCTATCCCACTCTCTAGATACCCCTTAGCACGTACAGGAATATTATTGGGGGTCCAGCCATGGAGAAGAGTTTAGACACTAGGAGAAGATAAGGAACACACCCATTATCACGAAATCACATTAGGATTCTCTTTTCAACATTTTCCTTAAAACACTAGTGCTTAGGAAATCTATTGGAGGCAGAAGCAGTCAAGGGTAGCTTAGGGTTAGGGTTAGGGTTAGGGTGAGGGTTAGGGTACGGTTTAGGGTACGGGTTCAGGGAGGGGTTCGGGTAGGGCATAGGGTATGGGTTATGGTTAGGGTTAGAGTTAGTGTTAGGGTTAGGGCTCGGTTTAGGGTACGGGTTAGGATTAGGGTACGCGCTAGGGTTAGGGTAGGGGTTAGGGTTAGGGTACGCGTTAGGGTGAGGGTAGTTATTAAACCTATCACACTCTCTAGATACCCCTTAGCACATAAAGGAATATTATTTGGGTGTCCAGCCATGGAGAAGAGTTTAGACACGAGGAGAACACAAGGAACACACCCATTATCAAGAAATCACATTAGGATTCTCTTTTTAACATGTTCCTTAAAAGACTAGTGCTTAGGAAATCTATTGGAGGCAGAAGCCGTCAAGGGTAGCTTAGGGTTAGGGTTAGGGTTAGGGTGAGGGTTAGGGTACGGCTTAGGGTACGGGTTCAGGGAGGGGTTCGGGTAGGGCATAGGGTATGGGTTATGGTTAGGGTTAGGGCTAGTGTTAGGGTTAGGGCTCGGTTTAGGGTACGGGTTAGGATTAGGGTACGCGTTAGGGTTAGGGTAGGGGTTAGGGTTAGGGTACGCGTTAGGGTGAGGGTAGTTATTAAACCTATCCCATTCTCTAGATACCCCTTAGCACGTAAAGGAATATTATTTGGGGGTCCAGCCATGGAGAAGAGTTTAGACACGAGGAGAAGATAAGGAACACACCCATTATCAAGAAATCACATTAGGATTCTCTTTTTAACCTGTTCCTTAAAACACTTGTGCTTAGGAAATCTATTGGAGGCAGAAGCAGTCAAGGGTAGCTTAGGGATAGGGTTAGGGTTAGGGTGAGGGTTAGGGTACGGCTTAGGGTACGGGTTCGGGGAGGGGTTCGGGTAGGGCGTAGGCTATGGGTTAGGGTTAGGGTTAGGGTTAGTGTTAGGGTTAGGGCTCGGTTTAGGTTACGGGTTAGGATTAGGGTACGCGTTAGGGTTAGGGTAGGGGTTAGGGTTAGGGTATGCGATAGGGTGAGGTTAGTTATTAAACCTATCCCACTCTCTAGATACCCCTTAGCACGTAAAGGAATATTATTTGGGGGTCCAGCCATGGAGAAGAGTTTAGAGACTAGGAGAAGATAAGGAACACACCCATTATCAAGAAATCACATTAGGATTCTCTTTTTAACCTGTTCCTTAAAACACTAGTGCTTAGGAAATCTATTGGAGGCAGAAGCCGTCAAGGGTAGCTTAGGGTTAGGGTTAGGGTTAGGGTGAGGGTTAGGGTACGGCTTAGGGTACGTGTTCGGGGAGGGGTTCGGGTAGGGCGTAGGGTATGGGTTAGGGTTAGGGTTAGGGCTAGTGTTAGGGTTAGGGCTCGGTTTAGGGTATGGGTTAGGATTAGGGTATGCGTTATGGTTAGGGTAGGGGTTAGGGTTAGGATACGCGTTAGGGTGAGGGTAGTTATTAAACCTATCCCACTCTCTAGATACCCCTTAGCACGTAAAGGAATATTATTTGGGGGTCCAGCCATGTAGAAGAGTTTAGACACGAGGAGAAGATAAGGAATACACCCATTATCAAGAAATCACATTAGGATTCTCTTTTAAACCTGTTCCTTAAATCACTAGTGCTTAGGAAATCTATTGGAGGCAGAAGCCGTCAAGGGTAGCTTAGGGTTAGGGTTAGGGTTAGGGTGAGGGTTAGGGTACGGCTTAGGGTACGGGTTCGGGGAGGGGTTCGGGTAGGGCGTAGGGTATGGGTTAAGGTTAGGGTTAGGGTTAGTGTTAGGGTTAGGGCTCAGTTTAGGGTACGGGTTAGGATTAGGGTACGCGTTAGGGTTAGGGTAGGGGTTAGGGTTAGGGTACGCTTTAGGGTGAGGGTAGTTATTAAACCTATCCCACTCTCTTGATACCCCTTAGCACGTAAAGGAATATTATTTGGGGGTCCAGCCATGGAGAAGAGTTTCGACACTAGGAGAAGATAAGGAACACACCCATTATCACGAAATCACATTAGGATTCTCTTTTTAACCTGTTCCTTAAAACACTAGTGCTTAGGAAATCTATTGGAGGCAGAAGCAGTCAAGGGTAGCTTAGGGTTAGGGTTAAGGTTAGGGTGAGGGTTAGGGTACAGCTTAGGGTACGGGTTCGGGGAGGGGTTCGGGTAGGGCGTAGGGTATGGGTTAGGGTTAGGGTTAGGGCTAGTGTTAGGGTTAGGGCTCGGTTTAGGGTACGGGTTAGGATTAGTGTACGCGTTAGGGTTAGGGTAGGGGTTAGGGTTAGGGTACGCGTTAGGGTGAGGGTAGTTATTAAACCTATCCCACTCTCTAGATACCCCTTAGCACGTAAAGGAATATTATTTGGGGGTCCAGCCATGGAGAAGAGTTTAGACACGAGGAGAAGATAAGGAACACACCCATTATCAAGAATTCACATTAGGATTCTCTTTTTAACCTGTTCCTTAAAACAATAGTGCTTAGGAAATCTATTGGAGGCAGAAGCCGTCAAGGGTAGCTTAGGGTTAGGGTTAGGGTTAGGGTGAGGGTTAGGGTACGGCTTAGGGTACGGGTTCGGGGAGGGGTTCGGGTAGGGCGTAGGGTATGTGTTAGGGTTAGGGTTAGGGCTAGTGTTAGGGTTAGGGCTCGGTTTAGGGTACAGGTTAGGATTAGGGTACGCGTTAGGGTTAGGGTAGGGGTTAGGGTTAGTGTACGCGTTAGGGTGAGGGTAGTTATTAAACCTATCCCACTCTCTAGATACCCCTTAGCACGTACAGGAATATTATTGGGGGTCCAGCCATGGAGAAGAGTTTAGACACTAGGAGAAGATAAGGAACACACCCATTATCACGAAATCACATTAGGATTCTCTTTTTAACATTTTCCTTAAAACACTAGTGCTTAGGAAATCTATTGGAGGCAGAAGCAGTCAAGGGTAGCTTAGGGTTAGGGTTAGGGTTAGGGTGAGGGTTAGGGTATGACTTAGGTTACGGGTTCGGGGAGGGGTTCGGGTAGGGCGTAGGGTATGGGTTAGGGTTAAGGTTAGGGTTAGTGTTAGGGTTAGGGCTCGGTTTAGGGTACGGGTTAGGATTAGGGTACGCGTTAGGGTTAGGGTAGGGGTTAGGGTTAGGGTACGCGTTAGGGTGAGGGTAGTTATTAAACCTATCACACTCTCTAGATACCCCTTAGCACGTAAAGGAATATTATTTGGGGGTCCAGCCATGGAGAAGAGTTTAGACACTAGGAGAAGATAAGGAATACACCCATTATCACGAAATCACATTAGGATTCTCTTTTTAACCTGTTCCTTAAAACACTAGTTCTTAGGAAATCTATTGGAGGCAGAAGCAGTCAAGGGTAGCTTAGGGTTAGGGTTAGGGTTAGGGTGAGGGTTAGGGTACGGCTTAGTGTACGGGTTCGGGGAGGGGTTCGGGTAGGGCGTAGGGTATGGGTTAGGGTTAGGGTTAGGGCTAGTGTTAGGGTTAGGGCTCGCTTTAGGGTACGGGTTAGGATTAGGGTACGCGTTAGGGTTCGGGTAGGGGTTAGGGTTAGGGTACGCGTTAGGGTGAGGTTAGATATTAAACCTATCCCACTCTCTAGATACCCCTTAGCACGTAAAGGAATATTATTTGGGGGTCCAGCCATGGAGAAGAATTTAGACACGAGGAGAAGATAAGGAACACACCCATTATCAAGAAATCACATTAGGATTCTCTTTTTAACCTGTTCCTTAAAACACTAGTGCTTAGGAAATCTATTGGAGGCAGAAGCCGTCAAGGGTAGCTTAGGGTTAGGGTTAGGGTTAGGGTGAGGGTTAGGGTACGGTTTAGGGTACGGGTTCAGGGAGGGGTTCGGGTAGGGCGTAGGGTATGGGTTAGGGTTAGGGTTAGAGTTAGTGTTAGGGTTAGGGCTCGGTTTAGGGTACGGGTTAGGATTAGGGTACGCGCTAGGGGTAGGGTAGGGGTTAGGGTTAGGGTACGCGTTAGGGTGAGGGTAGTTATTAAACCTATCACACTCTCTAGATACCCCTTAGCACATAAAGGAATATTATTTGGGGGTCCAGCCATGGAGAAGAGTTTAGACACGAGGAGAACACAAGGAACACACCCATTATCAAGAAATCACATTAGGATTCTCTTTTTAACATGTTCCTTAAAACACTAGTGCTTAGGAAATCTATTGGAGGCAGAAGCCGTCAAGGGTAGCTTAGGGTTAGGGTTAGGGTTAGGGTGAGGGTTAGGGTACGGCTTAGGGTACGGGTTCGTGGAGGTGTTTGGGTAGGGCGTGGGGTATGGGTTAGGGTTAGGGTTAGGGCTAGGGTTAGGGTTAGGGCTCGGTTTAGGGTACGGGTTAGGATTAGGGTACGCGTTAGGGTTAGGGTAGGGGTTAGGATTAGGGTACGCGTTAGGGTGAGGGTAGTTATTATACCTATCACACTCTCTAGATACCCCTTAACACATAAAGGAATATTATTTGGGGGTCCAGCCATGGAGAAGAGTTTAGACACGAGGAGAAGATAAGGAACACACCCATTATCAAGAAATCACATTAGGATTCTCTTTTTAACCTGTTCCTTAAAACACTAGTGCTTAGGAAATCTATTGGAGGCAGAAGCAGTCAAGGGTAGCTTAGGGTTAGGGTTAAGGTTAGGGTGAGGGTTAGGGTACAGCTTAGGGTACGAGTTCGGGGAGGGGTTCGGGTAGGGTGTAGGGTATGGGTTAGGGTTAGGGTTAGGGCTAGTGTTAGGGTTAGGGCTCGGTTTAGGGTACGGGTTAGGATTAGTGTACGCGTTAGGGTTAGGGTTAGGGTACGCGTTAGGGTGAGGGTAGTTATTAAACCTATCCCACTCTCTAGATACCCCTTAGCACGTAAAGGAATATTATTTGGGGGTCCAGCCATGGAGAAGAGTTTAGACACGAGGAGAAGATAAGGAACACACCCATTATCAAGAAATCACATTAGGATTCTCTTTTTAACCTGTTCCTTAAAACAATAGTGCTTAGGAAATCTATTGGAGGCAGAAGCCGTCAAGGGTAGCTTAGGGTTAGGGTTAGGGTTAGGGTGAGGGTTAGGGTACGGTTTAGGTTACGGGTTCAGGGAGGGGTTCGGGTAGGGCGTAGGGTATGGGTTAGGGTTAGGGTTAGAGTTAGTGTTAGGGTTAGGGCTCGGTTTAGGGTACGGGTTAGGATTAGGGTACGCGCTAGTGTGAGGGTAGAGGTTACGGTTAGGGTACGCGTTAGGGTGAGGGTAGTTATTAAACCTATCCCACTCTCTATATACCCCTTAGCACGTAAAGGAATATTATTTGGGGGTCCAGCCATGGAGAAGAGTTTAGACACGAGGAGAATATAAGGAACACACCCATTATCAAGAAATCACATTAGGATTCTCTTTTTAACCTGTTCCTTAAAACACTTGTGCTTAGGAAATCTATTGGAGGCAGAAGCAGTCAAGGGTAGCTTAGGGATAGGCTTAGGGTTAGGGTACGGCTTAGGGTACGGGTTCGGGGAGGGGTTCGGGTAGGGCGTAGGCTATGGGTTAGGGTTAGGGTTAGGGTTAGTGTTAGGGTTAGGGCTCGCTTTAGGGTACGGGTTAGGATTAGGGTATGCGTTAGGGTTAGGGTAGGGGTTAGGGTTAGGGTATGCGATAGGGTGAGGTTAGTTATTAAACCTATCCCACTCTCTAGATACCCCTTAGCACGTAAAGGAATATTATTTGGGGGTCCAGCCATGGAGAAGAGTTTAGACACTAGGAGAAGATAAGGAAAACACCCATTATCAAGAAATCACAATATGATTCTCTTTTTAACCTGTTCCTTAAAACACTAGTGGTTAGGAAATCTATTGGAGTCAGAAGCAGTGAAGGGTAGCTTAGGGTTAGGGTTAGGGTTAGGGTGAGGGTTAGGGTACGGCTTAGGGTACGGGTTCGGGGAGGGTTTCGGGTAGGGCGTAGGGTATGGGTTAGGGTTAGGGTTAGTGTTAGGGTTAGGGCTCGGTTTAGGGTACGGGTTAGGATTAGGGTACTCGTTAGCGTTAGGGTAGCGGTTAGGGTTAGGGTACGCGTTAGGGTGAGGGTAGTTATTAAACCTGTCACACTCTCTAGATACCCCTTATCACGTAAAGGAATATTATTTGGGGGTCCAGCCATGGAGAAGAGTTTAGACACTAGGAGAAGATAAGGAACACACCCATTATCACGAAATCACATTAGGATTCTCTTTTTAACCTGTTCCTTAAAACACTAGTGCTTAGGAAATCTATTGGAGGCAGAAGCAGTCAAGGGTAGCTTAGGGTTAGGGTTAGAGTTAGGGTGAGGGGTACGGTACGGCTTAGGGTACGGGTTCGGGGAGGGGTTCGGGTAGGGCGTAGGGTATGGGTTAGGGTTAGGGTTAGGGCTAGTGTTAGGGTTAGGGCTCGGTTTAGGGTACGGGTTAGGATTAGGGTACGCGTTAGGGTTAGAGTAGGGGTTAGGGTTAGGGTACGCGTTAGGGTGAGGGTAGTTATTAAACCTATCACACTCTCTAGATACCCCTTAGCACGTAAAGGAATATTATTTGGGTGTCCAGCCATGGAGAAGAGTTTAGACACTAGGATAAGATAAGGAACACACCCATTATCACGAAATCACATTAGGATTCTCTTTTTAACCTGTTCCTTAAAACACTAGTGCTTAGGAAATCTATTGGAGGCAGAAGCCGTCAAGGGTAGCTTAGGGTTAGGGTTAGGGTTAGGGTGAGGGTTAGGGTACGGTTTAGGGTTTGGGTTCAGGGAGGGGTTCGGGTAGGGCCTAGGGTATGGGTTAGGGTTAGGGTTAGAGTTAGTGTTAGGGTTAGGGCTCGGTTTAGGGTACGGGTTAGGATTAGGGTACGCGCTAGGGTTAGGGTAGGGGTTAGGGTTAGGGTACGCGTTAGGGTGAGGGTAGTTATTATACCTATCACACTCTCTAGATACCCCTTAGCACATAAAGGAATATTATTTGGGGGTCCAGCCATGGAGAAGAGTTTAGACACGAGGAGAAGATAAGGAACACACCCATTATCAAGAAATCACATTAGGATTCTCTTTTTAACCTGTTCCTTAAAACACTAGTGCTTAGGAAATCTATTGGAGGCAGAAGCCGTCAAGGGTAGCTTAGGGTTAGGGTTAGGGTTAGGGTGAGGGTTAGGGTACGGCTTACGATACGGGTTCGGGGAGGGGTTCGAGTAGGGCGTAGGGTATGAGTTAGGGTTAGGGTTAGGGCTAGTGTTAGGGTTAGGGCTCGGTTTAGGGTACGGGTTAGGATTAGGGTATGCGTTAGGGTTAGGGTAGGGGTTAGGGTTAGGGTACGCGTTAGGGTGAGGGTAGTTATTAAACCTATCCCACTCTCTAGATACCCCTTAGCACGTAAAGGAATATTATTTGGGGGTCCAGCCATGGAGAAGAGTTTAGACACTAGGAGAAGATAAGGAACACACCCATTATCACGAAATCACATTAGGATTTTCTTTTTAACCTGTTCCTTAAAACACTAGTGCTTAGGAAATCTACTGGAGGCAGAAGCAGTCAAGGGTAGCTTAGGGTTAGTGTTAGGGTTAGGGTGAGGGCTAGGGTATGGCTTAGGGTACGGGTTCGGGGAGGGGTTCGGGTAGGGCGTAGGGTATGGGTTAGGGTTAGGGTTAGGGCTAGTGTTAGGGTTAGGGCTCGGTTTAGGGTACGGGTTAGGATTAGGGTACGCGTTAGGGTTAGGGTAGGGGTTAGGGTTAGGGTACGCGTTAGGGTGAGGGTAGTTATTAAACCTATCCCACTCTCTAGATACCCCTTAGCACGTAAAGGAATATTATTTGGGGGTCCAGCCATGGAGAAGAGTTTAGACACGAGGAGAAGATAAGGAACACACCCATTATCACGAAATCACATTAGGATTCTCTTTTAACCTGTTCCTTAAAACACTAGTGGTTAGGAAATCTATTGGAGGCAGAAGCAGTCAAGGGTAGCTTAGGGTTAGGGTTAGGGTTAGGGTACGGCTTAGGGTACGGGTTCGGGGAGGGGTTCGCGTAGGGCGTAGGGTATGGGTTAGTGTTAGGGTTAGGGTTAGTGTTAGGGTTAGGGCTCGGTTAGGGTACGGGTTAGGATTAGGGTACGCGTTAGGGTTAGGGTAGGGGTTAGGGTTAGGGTATGCGATAGGGTGAGGTTAGTTATTAAACCTATCCCACTCTCTAGATACCCCTTAGCACGTAAAGGAATATTATTTGGGGGTCCAGCCATGGAGAAGAGTTTCGACACTAGGAGAAGATAAGGAACACACCCATTATCAAGAAATCACATTAGGATTCTCTTTTTAACCTGTTCCTTAAAACACTAGTGCTTAGGAAATATATTGGAGGCAGAAGCCGTCAAGGGTAGCTTAGGGTTAGGGTTAGGGTTAGGGTGAGGGTTAGGGTACGCTTAGGGTACGGGTTCGGGGAGGGGTTCGGGTAGGGCGTAGGGTATGGGTTAGGGTTAGGGTTAGGGCTAGTGTTAGGGTTAGGGCTCGGTTTAGGGTACGGGTTAGGATTAGGGTATGCGTTAGGGTTAGGGTAGGGGTTAGGGTTAGGGTACGCGTTAGGGTGAGGGTAGTTATTAAACCTATCCCACTCTCTAGATACCCCTTAGCACGTAAAGGAATATTATTTGGGGGTCCAGCCATGGAGAAGAGTTTAGACACGAGGAGAAGATAAGGAACACACCCATTATCAAGAAATCACATTAGGATTCTCTTTTAAACCTGTTCCTTAAATCACTAGTGCTTAGGAAATCTATTGGAGGCAGAAGCCGTCAAGGGTAGCTTAGGGTTAGGGTTAGGGTTATGGTGAGGGTTAGGGTACGGCTTAAGGTACGGGTTCGGGGAGGGGTTCGGGTAGGGCGTAGGGTATGGGTTAAAGTTAGGGTTAGGGTTAGTGTTAGGGTTAGGGCTCAGTTTAGGGTACGGGTTAGGATTAGGGTACGTGTTAGGGTTAGGGTAGGGGTTAGGGTTAGTGTACGCGTTAGGGTGAGGGTAGTTATTAAACCTATCCCACTCTCTAGATACCCCTTAGCACGTACAGGAATATTATTGGGGGTCCAGCCATGGAGAAGAGTTTAGACACTAGGAGAAGATAAGGAACACACCCATTATCACGAAATCACATTAGGATTCTCTTTTCAACATTTTCCTTAAAACACTAGTGCTTAGGAAATCTATTGGAGGCAGAAGCAGTCAAGGGTAGCTTAGGGTTAGGGTTAGGGTTAGGGTGAGGGTTAGGGTACGGTTTAGGGTACGGGTTCAGGGAGGGGTTCGGGTAGGGCATAGGGTATGGGTTATGGTTAGGGTTAGAGTTAGTGTTAGGGTTAGGGCTCGGTTTAGGGTACGGGTTAGGATTAGGGTACGCGCTAGGGTTAGGGTAGGGGTTAGGGTTAGGGTACGCGTTAGGGTGAGGGTAGTTATTAAACCTATCACACTCTCTAGATACCCCTTAGCACATAAAGGAATATTATTTGGGTGTCCAGCCATGGAGAAGAGTTTAGACACGAGGAGAACAAAAGGAACACACCCATTATCAAGAAATCACATTAGGATTCTCTTTTTAACATGTTCCTTAAAAGACTAGTGCTTAGGAAATCTATTGGAGGCAGAAGCCGTCAAGGGTAGCTTAGGGTTAGGGTTAGGGTTAGGGTGAGGGTTAGGGTACGGCTTAGGGTACGGGTTCAGGGAGGGGTTCGGGTAGGGCATAGGGTATGGGTTATGGTTAGGGTTAGGGCTAGTGTTAGGGTTAGGGCTCGGTTTAGGGTACGGGTTAGGATTAGGGTACGCGTTAGGGTTAGGGTAGGGGTTAGGGTTAGGGTACGCGTTAGGGTGAGGGTAGTTATTAAACCTATCCCATTCTCTAGATACCCCTTAGCACGTAAAGGAATATTATTTGGGGGTCCAGCCATGGAGAAGAGTTTAGACACGAGGAGAAGATAAGGAACACACCCATTATCAAGAAATCACATTAGGATTCTCTTTTTAACCTGTTCCTTAAAACACTTGTGCTTAGGAAATCTATTGGAGGCAGAAGCAGTCAAGGGTAGCTTAGGGATAGGGTTAGGGTTAGGGTGAGGGTTAGGGTACGGCTTAGGGTACGGGTTCGGGGAGGGGTTCGGGTAGGGCGTAGGCTATGGGTTAGGGTTAGGGTTAGGGTTAGTGTTAGGGTTAGGGCTCGGTTTAGGTTACGGGTTAGGATTAGGGTACGCGTTAGGGTTAGGGCAGGGGTTAGGGTTAGGGTATGCGATAGGGTGAGGTTAGTTATTAAACCTATCCCACTCTCTAGATACCCCTTAGCACGTAAAGGAATATTATTTGGGGGTCCAGCCATGGAGAAGAGTTTAGAGACTAGGAGAAGATAAGGAACACACCCATTATCAAGAAATCACATTAGGATTCTCTTTTTAACCTGTTCCTTAAAACACTAGTGCTTAGGAAATCTATTGGAGGCAGAAGCCGTCAAGGGTAGCTTAGGGTTAGGGTTAGGGTTAGGGTGAGGGTTAGGGTACGGCTTAGGGTACGTGTTCGGGGAGGGGTTCGGGTAGGGCGTAGGGTATGGGTTAGGGTTAGGGTTAGGGCTAGTGTTAGGGTTAGGGCTCGGTTTAGGGTATGGGTTAGGATTAGGGTATGCGTTATGGTTAGGGTAGGGGTTAGGGTTAGGATACGCGTTAGGGTGAGGGTAGTTATTAAACCTATCCCACTCTCTAGATACCCCTTAGCACGTAAAGGAATATTATTTGGGGGTCCAGCCATGTAGAAGAGTTTAGACACGAGGAGAAGATAAGGAATACACCCATTATCAAGAAATCACATTAGGATTCTCTTTTAAACCTGTTCCTTAAATCACTAGTGCTTAGGAAATCTATTGGAGGCAGAAGCCGTCAAGGGTAGCTTAGGGTTAGGGTTAGGGTTAGGGTGAGGGTTAGGGTACGGCTTAGGGTACGGGTTCGGGGAGGGGTTCGGGTAGGGCGTAGGGTATGGGTTAAGGTTAGGGTTAGGGTTAGTGTTAGGGTTAGGGCTCAGTTTAGGGTACGGGTTAGGATTAGGGTACGCGTTAGGGTTAGGGTAGGGGTTAGGGTTAGGGTACGCTTTAGGGTGAGGGTAGTTATTAAACCTATCCCACTCTCTTGATACCCCTTAGCACGTAAAGGAATATTATTTGGGGGTCCAGCCATGGAGAAGAGTTTCGACACTAGGAGAAGATAAGGAACACACCCATTATCACGAAATCACATTAGGATTCTCTTTTTAACCTGTTCCTTAAAACACTAGTGCTTAGGAAATCTATTGGAGGCAGAAGCAGTCAAGGGTAGCTTAGGGTTAGGGTTAAGGTTAGGGTGAGGGTTAGGGTACAGCTTAGGGTACGGGTTCGGGGAGGGGTTCGGGTAGGGCGTAGGGTATGGGTTAGGGTTAGGGTTAGGGCTAGTGTTAGGGTTAGGGCTCGGTTTAGGGTACGGGTTAGGATTAGTGTACGCGTTAGGGTTAGGGTAGGGGTTAGGGTTAGGGTACGCGTTAGGGTGAGGGTAGTTATTAAACCTATCCCACTCTCTAGATACCCCTTAGCACGTAAAGGAATATTATTTGGGGGTCCAGCCATGGAGAAGAGTTTAGACACGAGGAGAAGATAAGGAACACACCCATTATCAAGAATTCACATTAGGATTCTCTTTTTAACCTGTTCCTTAAAACAATAGTGCTTAGGAAATCTATTGGAGGCAGAAGCCGTCAAGGGTAGCTTAGGGTTAGGGTTAGGGTTAGGGTGAGGGTTAGGGTACGGCTTAGGGTACGGGTTCGGGGAGGGGTTCGGGTAGGGCGTAGGGTATGTGTTAGGGTTAGGGTTAGGGCTAGTGTTAGGGTTAGGGCTCGGTTTAGGGTACAGGTTAGGATTAGGGTACGCGTTAGGGTTAGGGTAGGGGTTAGGGTTAGTGTACGCGTTAGGGTGAGGGTAGTTATTAAACCTATCCCACTCTCTAGATACCCCTTAGCACGTACAGGAATATTATTGGGGGTCCAGCCATGGAGAAGAGTTTAGACACTAGGAGAAGATAAGGAACACACCCATTATCACGAAATCACATTAGGATTCTCTTTTTAACATTTTCCTTAAAACACTAGTGCTTAGGAAATCTATTGGAGGCAGAAGCAGTCAAGGGTAGCTTAGGGTTAGGGTTAGGGTTAGGGTGAGGGTTAGGGTATGACTTAGGTTACGGGTTCGGGGAGGGGTTCGGGTAGGGCGTAGGGTATGGGTTAGGGTTAAGGTTAGGGTTAGTGTTAGGGTTAGGGCTCGGTTTAGGGTACGGGTTAGGATTAGGGTACGCGTTAGGGTTAGGGTAGGGGTTAGGGTTAGGGTACGCGTTAGGGTGAGGGTAGTTATTAAACCTATCACACTCTCTAGATACCCCTTAGCACGTAAAGGAATATTATTTGGGGGGTCCAGCCATGGAGAAGAGTTTAGACACTAGGAGAAGATAAGGAATACACCCATTATCACGAAATCACATTAGGATTCTCTTTTTAACCTGTTCCTTAAACACTAGTTCTTAGGAAATCTATTGGAGGCAGAAGCAGTCAAGGGTAGCTTAGGGTTAGGGTTAGGGTTAGGGTGAGGGTTAGGGTACGGCTTAGTGTACGGGTTCGGGGAGGGGTTCGGGTAGGGCGTAGGGTATGGGTTAGGGTTAGGGTTAGGGCTAGTGTTAGGGTTAGGGCTCGCTTTAGGGTACGGGTTAGGATTAGGGTACGCGTTAGGGTTCGGGTAGGGGTTAGGGTTAGGGTACGCGTTAGGGTGAGGTTAGATATTAAACCTATCCCACTCTCTAGATACCCCTTAGCACGTAAAGGAATATTATTTGGGGGTCCAGCCATGGAGAAGAATTTAGACACGAGGAGAAGATAAGGAACACACCCATTATCAAGAAATCACATTAGGATTCTCTTTTTAACCTGTTCCTTAAAACACTAGTGCTTAGGAAATCTATTGGAGGCAGAAGCCGTCAAGGGTAGCTTAGGTTAGGGTTAGGGTTAGGGTGAGGGTTAGGGTACGGTTTAGGGTACGGGTTCAGGGAGGGGTTCGGGGTAGGGCGTAGGGTATGGGTTAGGGTTAGGGTTAGAGTTAGTGTTAGGGTTAGGGCTCGGTTTAGGGTACGGGTTAGGATTAGGGTACGCGCTAGGGGTAGGGTAGGGGTTAGGGTTAGGGTACGCGTTAGGGTGAGGGTAGTTATTAAACCTATCACACTCTCTAGATACCCCTTAGCACATAAAGGATATTATTTGGGGGTCCAGCCATGGAGAGAGTTTAGACACTAGGAGAACACAAGGAACACACCCATTATCAAGAAATCCACATTAGGATTCTCTTTTTAACATGTTCCTTAAAACACTAGTGCTTAGGAAATCTATTGGAGGCAGAAGCCGTCAAGGTAGCTTAGGGTTAGGGTTAGGGTTAGGGTGAGGGTTAGGGTACGGCTTAGGGTACGGGTTCGTGGAGGTGTTTGGGTAGGGCGTGGGGTATGGGTTAGGGTTAGGGTTAGGGCTAGGGTTAGGGTTAGGGCTCGGTTTAGGGTACGGGTTAGGATTAGGGTACGCGTTAGGGTTAGGGTAGGGGTTAGGATTAGGGTACGCGTTAGGGTGAGGGTAGTTATTATACCTATCACACTCTCTAGATACCCCTTAACACATAAAGGAATATTATTTGGGGGTCCAGCCATGGAGAAGAGTTTAGACACGAGGAGAAGATAAGGAACACACCCATTATCAAGAAATCACATTAGGATTCTCTTTTTAACCTGTTCCTTAAAACACTAGTGCTTAGGAAATCTATTGGAGCAGAAGCAGTCAAGGGTAGCTTAGGGTTAGGTTAAGGTTAGGGTGAGGGTTAGGGTACAGCTTAGGGTACGAGTTCGGGGAGGGGTTCGGGTAGGGTGTAGGGTATGGTTAGGGTTAGGGTTAGGGCTAGTGTTAGGGTTAGGGCTCGGTTTAGGGTACGGGTTAGGATTAGTGTACGCGTTAGGGTTAGGGTTAGGGTACGCGTTAGGGTGAGGGTAGTTATTAAACCTATCCCACTCTCTAGATACCCCTTAGCACGTAAAGGAATATTATTTGGGGGTCCAGCCATGGAGAAGAGTTTAGACACGAGGAGAAGATAAGGAACACACCCATTATCAAGAAATCACATTAGGATTCTCTTTTTAACCTGTTCCTTAAAACAATAGTGCTTAGGAAATCTATTGGAGGCAGAAGCCGTCAAGGGTAGCTTAGGGTTAGGGTTAGGGTTAGGGTGAGGGTTAGGGTACGGTTTAGGTTACGGGTTCAGGGAGGGGTTCGGGTAGGGCGTAGGGTATGGGTTAGGGTTAGGGTTAGAGTTAGTGTTAGGGTTAGGGCTCGGTTTAGGGTACGGGTTAGGATTAGGGTACGCGCTAGTGTGAGGGTAGAGGTTACGGTTAGGGTACGCGTTAGGGTGAGGGTAGTTATTAAACCTATCCCACTCTCTATATACCCCTTAGCACGTAAAGGAATATTATTTGGGGGTCCAGCCATGGAGAAGAGTTTAGACACGAGGAGAATATAAGGAACACCCCATTATCAAGAAATCACATTAGGATTCTCTTTTTAACCTGTTCCTTAAAACACTTGTGCTTAGGAAATCTATTGGAGGCAGAAGCAGTCAAGGGTAGCTTAGGGATAGGCTTAGGGTTAGGGGTACGGCTTAGGGTACGGGTTCGGGGAGGGGTTCGGGTAGGGCGTAGGCTATGGGTTAGGGTTAGGGTTAGGGTTAGTGTTAGGGTTAGGGCTCGCTTTAGGGTACGGGTTAGGATTAGGGTATGCGTTAGGGTTAGGGTAGGGGTTAGGGTTAGGGTATGCGATAGGGTGAGGTTAGTTATTAAACCTATCCCACTCTCTAGATACCCCTTAGCACGTAAAGGAATATTATTTGGGGGTCCAGCCATGGAGAAGAGTTTAGACACTAGGAGAAGATAAGGAAAACACCCATTATCAAGAAATCACAATATGATTCTCTTTTTAACCTGTTCCTTAAAACACTAGTGGTTAGGAAATCTATTGGAAGTCAGAAGCAGTGAAGGGTAGCTTAGGGTTAGGGTTAGGGTTAGGGTGAGGGTTAGGGTACGGCTTTAGGGTACGGGTTCGGGGAGGGTTTCGGGTAGGGCGTAGGGTATGGGTTAGGGTTAGGGTTAGTGTTAGGGTTAGGGCTCGGTTTAGGGTACGGGTTAGGATTAGGGTACTCGTTAGCGTTAGGGTAGCGGTTAGGGTTAGGGTACGCGTTAGGGTGAGGGTAGTTATTAAACCTGTCACACTCTCTAGATACCCCTTATCACGTAAAGGAATATTATTTGGGGGTCCAGCCATGGAGAAGAGTTTAGACACTAGGAGAAGATAAGGAACACACCCATTATCACGAAATCACATTAGGATTCTCTTTTTAACCTGTTCCTTAAAACACTAGTGCTTAGGAAATCTATTGGAGGCAGAAGCAGTCAAGGGTAGCTTAGGGTTAGGGTTAGAGTTAGGGTGAGGGGTACGGTACGGCTTAGGGTACGGGTTCGGGGAGGGGTTCGGGTAGGGCGTAGGGTATGGGTTAGGGTTAGGGTTAGGGCTAGTGTTAGGGTTAGGGCTCGGTTTAGGGTACGGGTTAGGATTAGGGTACGCGTTAGGGTTAGAGTAGGGGTTAGGGTTAGGGTACGCGTTAGGGTGAGGGTAGTTATTAAACCTATCACACTCTCTAGATACCCCTTAGCACGTAAAGGAATATTATTTGGGTGTCCAGCCATGGAGAAGAGTTTAGACACTAGGATAAGATAAGGAACACACCCATTATCACGAAATCACATTAGGATTCTCTTTTTAACCTGTTCCTTAAAACACTAGTGCTTAGGAAATCTATTGGAGGCAGAAGCCGTCAAGGGTAGCTTAGGGTTAGGGTTAGGGTTAGGGTGAGGGTTAGGGTACGGTTTAGGGTTTGGGTTCAGGGAGGGGTTCGGGTAGGGCCTAGGGTATGGGTTAGGGTTAGGGTTAGAGTTAGTGTTAGGGTTAGGGCTCGGTTTAGGGTACGGGTTAGGATTAGGGTACGCGCTAGGGTTAGGGTAGGGGTTAGGGTTAGGGTACGCGTTAGGGTGAGGGTAGTTATTATACCTATCACACTCTCTAGATACCCCTTAGCACATAAAGGAATATTATTTGGGGGTCCAGCCATGGAGAAGAGTTTAGACACGAGGAGAAGATAAGGAACACACCCATTATCAAGAAATCACATTAGGATTCTCTTTTTAACCTGTTCCTTAAAACACTAGTGCTTAGGAAATCTATTGGAGGCAGAAGCCGTCAAGGGTAGCTTAGGGTTAGGGTTAGGGTTAGGGTGAGGGTTAGGGTACGGCTTACGATACGGGTTCGGGGAGGGGTTCGAGTAGGGCGTAGGGTATGAGTTAGGGTTAGGGTTAGGGCTAGTGTTAGGGTTAGGGCTCGGTTTAGGGTACGGGTTAGGATTAGGGTATTCGTTAGGGTTAGGGTAGGGGTTAGGGTTAGGGTACGCGTTAGGGTGAGGGTAGTTATTAAACCTATCCCACTCTCTAGATACCCCTTAGCACGTAAAGGAATATTATTTGGGGGTCCAGCCATGGAGAAGAGTTTAGACACTAGGAGAAGATAAGGAACACACCCATTATCACGAAATCACATTAGGATTTTCTTTTTAACCTGTTCCTTAAAACACTAGTGCTTAGGAAATCTACTGGAGGCAGAAGCAGTCAAGGGTAGCTTAGGGTTAGTGTTAGGGTTAGGGTGAGGGCTAGGGTATGGCTTAGGGTACGGGTTCGGGGAGGGGTTCGGGTAGGGCGTAGGGTATGGGTTAGGGTTAGGGTTAGGGCTAGTGTTAGGGTTAGGGCTCGGTTTAGGGTACGGGTTAGGATTAGGGTACGCGTTAGGGTTAGGGTAGGGGTTAGGGTTAGGGTACGCGTTAGGGTGAGGGTAGTTATTACACCTATCCCACTCTCTAGATACCCCTTAGCACGTAAAGGAATATTATTTGGGGGTCCAGCCATGGAGAAGAGTTTTAGACACGAGGAGAAGATAAGGAACACACCCATTATCACGAAATCACATTAGGATTCTCTTTTTAACCTGTTCCTTAAAACACTAGTGGTTAGGAAATCTATTGGAGGCAGAAGCAGTCAAGGGTAGCTTAGGGTTAGGGTTAGGGTTAGGGTGAGGGTTAGGGTACGGCTTAGGGTACGGGTTCGGGGAGGGGTTCGGGTAGGGCGTAAGGTATGGGTTAGGGTTAGGGTTAGGGCTAGTGTTAGGGTTAGGGCTCGGTTTATGGTACGGGTTAGGATTAGGGTACGCGTTAGGGATAGGGTAGGGGTTAGGGTTAGGGTACGCGTTAGGGTGAGGGTAGTTATTAAACCTATCCCACTCTCTAGATACCCCTTAGCACGTA